>NC_059549.1:3333333-3636363 GCF_905220415.1 Colias croceus
TTGAAACATGTAACTTTATAAAATAAAACGTATATTCATAAAATAAAAAGATAAAATTGCATTTCTATTGTGTAACATTATCATCGTTCATATTCAAGTTTGATGACAATACATTAATATTATAATAAGGTAGATTTTGCTTATGAATTGAATAACATTTTATGGGTCATGTTACTTAATTCGTGAAATTTGTTATAATCGAATAATGAAAAAATAATATAATGTTCAAGTTTACTATCAATACAATCTGTAAAATAAGAATCGTTATTTAAATTGAATTCTCTTTCACCTCTCAAATATGAAAAGACATTTATGTATAAAGTCAATTAAAGTTGTTTATTCATAGGTCGAACGATGATTTATTATTTTATTCTTTCGCAGCGGGCAATCGGCGCGCGCGCACTGTCGCGGCCGCTCTTTAAAATTAAAACCTTAGGCCTCACTGTGATCTTATCCAACTCGATCAATTTAGATAAAATAAATATTTATACATCCGAATATGGACGGGTGAATAAAGCGATTTAGTAAATTGATTATGACGATGGAACTTTCGTTTCTGTGCCCTTTTATCTCATCTAATAAACTAATAGAGGTGTTGATCGCATAGCAAGAAACTGTATGTTATTTTTTAAGTAGCTATAGTGATTGCAATATTGAAATTAAAAAATATTTTAAATTTTGTGTTTGTATACTGCTGCTAATATGTAGTTGTTAAAAGGTAGAAATAAAAATCAATATATTAGAGAAAATATTAATTTATTTATACTCTGCATTTGGAAGCGTAATAAATACGTTGTTTTATACAATCTAGCTAAAAATTACATCACAAATTATATACTTATTATTAAAGACGATGTTTATTTACAATTGACTAGGGTACAGTTCAGTTCTTCGAAAGATTAATCATAAATCGTTATCTATGTACATTATATATTTTACACACGGCTCATTCTCACTGTATCTTAACATAAGTACCTAAATTATCACAAGTTAGTTATTATTTTCTGAAACATTTACACTATCAGGAACCTTATGAATAATAATAAGCTATGTAAAAATGAGGAATGTTCTAGTATTTTTAACTTTACTACAAATAAAGGCAAAGAATTACATCGACAGTCATGATAACACAGGTACGATTATTTATAAATGCAATACATTTAACAACATAACTAGAAACGTTTAGGTACTTAAAGTACTAATTATGTAGAGTCTATATTACAAATTCGGTAAATGCTGTTACGTTTATATACTTTTCAGCACCAAGTTAAATATTCAAGTGATATAGAAATTAGATTCGTTATAATACTTATATTAATTACTAAAACAATATTTACATAATCACAAAATTAGGTATTATACAAAATAAGTCTTTCTTACATTGTTAGGCCTCGTGTTCGACATAGGAATCTGTTGAGCCGGCCTTAAAGGTCGCTCTTCGCACTGATGGTTATCTATAGACACGTAACTATGGTGATGAGGCAAGCGGTCGTCTGGCCGACCCTCGCTGCTCGCCACCGAGCACGTCTCGTCCTCCGTGCTGCGGGCTGACACCTCGGCGCTAGCACTGGTGGAGTGCATCGGGCTCGACATCATCAGTATGGGAGGCGCCATCCCATACTTATACCAAGGGTCGTGAGAAGTAGGAGGCGCCGTGTACCTCAAGTTCCCGTGTCTCCCGAACCCCTCCCTATTACCACATTTCGTACTACTCGCGTTATGAAGCGTCCGATTGGGTAACGTTACGTCTACATCGGGTAATCGAAAATTTAGTTTTTCCCAACAATTTTTCTCACCCCACACTATCACTGTACACGTTTTAAGCAACACTTTCAAGTCTGGGTCTATGTTTAAGGCACTTAAGTCTGTCGTCACTAGGAAAATAATTTTTTGTCGTCTATGCCTAACGTTCACTGAGTTAATTGCACTTTGTACGGCCGCTTTTGATTCAGGCGCGTACCACTCATGTTGTAAAAAGTTTATCGATAAAACTATCACTAGTCTTTTGGAACTTTCCGAAGCACTAACTAGACTATCGCCAGATCGTCTCTCGATTAACTGCAAGTCCCTATGCTGTAAACACAATGTGTGTCCCGAATTCTCAAGCTCGGAACTAACTGCACGAGTCACGAAGTCTTCGTCACGTTGATTATACACAAAGAAAGCATCGAAACGTTTATTCTTGTTGTCGTTCATGTCCTTTGGAGTTGAACTAAATACTCGAACTCCGTATTTCGAATGCATCCATAATTTAAAATCTTCTCTAAACATGAACAGCAACGCGCACATTAGTAAAAGTATGATAGTTATTATTAAAACAGCTGCAATATAGGGTATATAATTTTCTACGCCGTCATTTGATTCAATGAATAGCCTTTTTAGGGTTTCCGTTCCTGTTTCTTCGGTGGTAACTTCAGTCTTGCATTCTTTAGTAACATTAGCTATAGTTTTGTTCATGGGTTGCCCGTGAGCAAAGTAGCACATCATGTTTTCGGTATCTTTTGACTTTTTTATAAGCCACTGATTCAACTGCGCTACATCTTTACAATCACACACCCAATTGTTACCATCTACAGAGACACGCGTGCGTGGATTGTTATCCGTAATTACTCTCCATGGCATGTAATCAACATAACCGTTGTTGTCAAGGTCTAAGAACTCCAGGGACGGCAAATAATTAAACGTATCATTCTCTATAACTTTGATTTTGTTGCTACTCAAGTAAAGTTCATTGAGATTTTGAAGCCGGGTAAACTGCGTGTTTCGTAGTACTTCTAAGTTGTTGTGCTCCAAATGAAGAACTCTCAATGATTCTATTCCATTAAACGTTTTATTTTCTATGGTGTTAATTTTGCTATTGTTAAGATAAAGTACTTGAAGGCGTTTTTTACCAATAAATACGTGATTTCCTAATTCATTGAGATCATTTCCGTCCAAGTAAATTTCGGTCGCGTCCATTGGTATTTGTTCTGGCACGTGATCGTAGCCGGCACTCGAACAATCGACGACGTTGGAGTTCCAGGTGAGATCGTGATAACACGTACATTTATCTGGACAAGTCATCTTACAATCACAGGCATCGAAGTCACAACAATGGCATAGAGTAAAACAGTGAGATTCGTACTCGCATAAGAATTCCGATGATTTTACTTCCAGTAAGAGCATATCATATTCGCTTCGAGAATGTGTTAAAGAGCACCTTACACTTTCTAAATCCATTACTCTAGGGCGTTGTCTGAGATCACTTAATTGGTTAATTCTTTGTAACCATTCCATTGTACAATCGCATTCAAATGGATTCTCACTGATATAAAATTCGGGCAAATCTTTATCTTCGGAAACTGATGATATCGCAAAAGCCCCAACGTCTAAAGTTTTAATCTTATTAGAATAAAGCATAACTTTATTGAGGTTATACTTTTGAAGAAAAGTTCCCGGATTTATTTTTTCTATGTGATTGTTATTTATAACGATAGTTTCTATACTACTTGGGAACGAAAACTCATCGATGTTTCTTATCTTGTTGAAACTGACATCTAACATTTTAACATTACATGTTTCTTTAACGCCGTATGTATCTTCAAGTCTTTCGATTTTATTCTCATGCATGTCTAACCACTCAAGGTTTGTTGGTATATGGCTATAGTCAAACCATAACAATTCATTATTCGATACGTTTAACCAAACGAGTGGTTGCGTGTTAGTGAATATGCCCTTCAAATCCACTAGCTTATTACCATCCAGTCCAATAGCCTTTAATTGTAGGTTAGATGCGAAAGCGCCGTCATCGATTTGATCAATGTTGTTTGAAGCTAAATTTAGTATTTGTAAAGATGGTAAAGCGGCAAAGGTGTCCTTTGATATTTTTTCGATCTTGTTGCCAACAAGCCGCAACCCGTATAAATCATCCAAACCCTCGAAATGTGTAGTTGATACTTTTGTTATTCTGTTCATGCCCAAATCCAATGAGGTTAAAAATCTCAGTGTTTTTATAGCTTCCGGGACTTCTGATAACTGGTTACCACTCAACCCCAGGTCATGTAACTTCGTTATATTCTCGAACGAACGCATATCAACTTTTGTTATTCTATTGCCGTCCAAAAACAATTGGTTCAACACGTACAAGTTTGAAAAATGGCTAGTATCAACCTCAATAATATTATTATGCGCTAATGAGAGAGAATGGAGATTCTTCAAATTAGCAAACGCTCCATCAGCTATACGAGCGATATTATTAAATTCTAAACTTAAAAACTGCAAGTTATTCAAATCTTGAAATAGTAATGCGTCGATTTTTGTTATTCTGTTGTGTGATAAATTTAAAACAATCAATCGAACCAAGCCGGAAAACGTGTCTCTATTTACCCACTCACTTGTCAATTCATTGAAAGACATGTCCAGTATTTGTAACTGATCTAATCCTTCTAATAGTCCGGGCGCGAGCACACTAAGAGAGTTGTTATTCAAGTATATTTGTTTTATATCTCTCGACGACTGAAACATTTCAGGAGGTAACCCAGTTAAAGCGTTCGTTGACAGATTAAGAATTTGCAAATCGCTTAATCCCACAAAGGCACGGTCTGCGACAGTTGAAATTCTATTGTTTTGTAAAAGTAGCTTCTGAAGAGCGCGTAAACTAGATAAACCGTTATCAGGTAAACCACTTATTTCATTTTGCGACATATCCAGTGTTTCTAATACTGTGTTACAAGATTTTCCAGGCGCGGTTGGGCCATTGCCCCAGTCAGAAAATCCTAAGTTTGATATATCTTGAAGCCTATTCTGAGTTATGTTCAACTCCTTTAAATTGTAAAGAGGACAGAAGATTTCAGGAGGAAGTATCCAAATATTGTTATCGCCCAAATCTAAGTACCGCAAATCGGTAAGCCCTCTGAAAGAATCTCGATGAAACTCCATTGACATCGCTGACCAATCCGTGTTATGTGTACGAATCGTTAAACTGCGTAATCCACTCAAAGGTGATAACACTGCGGAGGGCACATATCTTATTTTGCACGACTCAATTTTCATCTCTTTTAAGTTATGGAATCGAGATAAAAGCTCTGTTCCTTCCTCTTTTCGTCTCCCCACATCGAGAGAACTTTCAAATAGAAGAACATCAGTGCAGTGGAGATCAAGCGCCGTTATACGCTGAGCTTGAGAAGTGCTCAGTCCAGCCAACAGGTCGGTGGCGCCTGCGGCGGTGCGCAGAGAGCACGCTAGCTGCACCCGTGTGGGCTCGCCCGCGCCGCCCGACACACGCTGCCACTCGCACTCCTGAGGTGCCTCTGCCACTCGACTCGTCAAAGATGCCGCACTGGCCCCGGAACACATCCAACACCATGCCGCATACCACAATGTAAATAATCCCATCGACAACATTTTTATTTCCTCACTAAAACTATCACTGTTTATAAAGTCACTTCTTCATATGGGCACATTTCTATAATATCCAGCTGCACTTAAAACTTTATAAAAGTTCACGTCAAACTTGTTTCGAAATACGCCACATAACGGCTCGAGTTCACGTTAAATAGCGCTACACAACCGCTCTCTCTGAAGCGTGCGGGCCGACTGACTGACGGAGTGCGTTCGGCAAGTTGACCGACCGGCTGCCGGCGTGCTCCCCGCACTACGCTCCTCCCCTGACAGAGAGGCACGATATTGAGCTCTCTATCCCTACAAAAGTTCACAACAGCAACAAGTTGCTCACCGCGAGATTGGCATGAACAGGAGCGCGCTTCGCGAGCTTTTATAAACATGGCGCTGCTTGCTTTGTTTGTTTTCTGTAATCATAAAAAATAATTATAGGCTAATACTTCGCATCATATCTATGTTGATATTAATTATCTACTTTATGGTATAATTTAATTTAATGCAACATCCCAAATAATACATAAATAATCGGAACTCTGATAAGTTATAGAAATGTTAACAAAAAAAGCCTAAATAGCGCTGATTAGTCTTTTTTATATTTTTATCAGCATTCCCACACGTTAACTACAGCGATATAGATTAATACCATACTTCCCTTATCTTTATCCACGCAATATTTATCATTACAGTAGGTGAGGAGCCGTATTTCCTGCTGTTTCCTTTTGTTCTTCAACCCTTGTTGTACCTGTGAATATGACGCATTTCTAGATAAACGCTTATCAGTTGGACTTGTAATCACTTAGTGACATCATCAGTGCAAGAATTTATCATTCAATCGGAACCCTTTCTTTTTAAATTCCTTTCATATGTTTTACTATTCTGAATGAATTCACCTTTAAATTTGTAAGCGTTAAGATTTTCGTACCACGTAATGTCACACGTTAAGTAATAATTATTGTTACATTAGGTATGGTAATAATTTATTTTCCTCTATCCAAATTACACGAGATACTTATTAACATCCAAGAACGCACATTTTAATATTGAAAACATACAATGGTTCATGTTCGCTCATTGAGAATGTACAAAAGCTTTCGGTAAACATAAAAAGCAATTTTTAGTACTCTCGTGTCGGCAATGCACAAAATTGTACCACAAAGACTTAATTATCTGATGGCAAGCATCTCGATTGGAATGCAAAAAGTTATAAATAAGAAATGCACCGGAATTACATACGTAAAACCCTTTGATTTCGTTCAATCGATGCGATTTGAGACAATTGTATAAAGGCACCGACATATCGACAAATACCCCATTATTTCGCTCAATTTGTGTGCAGGTTTTGCATTTAATTTTTATTAAAAGACTCAGTGTTTCGTCACTATAAAACATGAGTATTATAATATGATTATCAAACCGCAGTCGCAGTGTGTTTGTAGGAGATATTCTAGCTCTTCTTTTTAGCGATATCACTTTTCTCAAAATTTTCATAATATGTAATGTAATATTGAATTCAGTAGGACTGTTATGTTAAGTGAATACTAATTAATCATATTATGGATATATGAAAACATATGATGTTGTAAAAAAGTTAAAAACACAATGAGATCATTATGTTTGTTCTCTATAAGTTTCTCTATTATAGAGCTCATTATGAACATCTTAGATAATTTAGTTACGATAAAACATTATGAAAAAGCTGAATAATAAGACTTCAAACAGCTACAACAATGTCATTGGAGCTCCAAATGATACTGTTCTTATAAATTTATAAAGGATAGAAAAAATTCGATCACGAGGCGGGACTTGAACCCGCATCCTTCGCGCCATTCCGGGGCGGATGCCTAACCAACTCAGCCACTCGTGACCCGCCTGAGCAATCGAATTTATTCTATCCTTTCAGTTTTATGTGTCTTAAGGGACACACCGCGCGCCATCTATTGAGATGATTTAACAACCATTTCAACCAATATGAAGCACTTTTCAGTGAATACAATATTGTAACGATGGAACACGACCTTTTCTTGAATTTATATTTTTTTGGTTTTTATGGCATTCAAATGCTTTATAAATATAAATTTATAAAGGATAGAAAAAATTCGATCACGAGGCGGGACTTGAACCCGCATCCTTCGCGCCATTCCGGGGCGGATGCCTAACCAACTCAGCCACTCGTGACCCGCCTGAGCAATCGAATTTATTCTATCCTTTCAGTTTTATGTGTCTTAAGGGACACACCGCGCGCCATCTATTGAGATGATTTAACAACCATTTCAACCAATATGAAGCACTTTTCAGTGAATACAATATTGTAACGATGGAACACGACCTTTTCTTGAATTTATATTTTTTTGGTTTTTATGGCATTCAAATGCTTTATAAATATAAATTTATAAAGGATAGAAAAAATTCGATCACGAGGCGGGACTTGAACCCGCATCCTTCGCGCCATTCATTTCTATCCTTTATAAATTTATATTTATAAAGCATTTGAATGCCATAAAAACCAAAAAAATATAAATTCAAGAAAAGGTCGTGTTCCATCGTTACAATATTGTATTCACTGAAAAGTGCTTCATATTGGTTGAAATGGTTGTTAAATCATCTCAATAGATGGCGCGCGGTGTGTCCCTTAAGACACATAAAACTGAAAGGATAGAATAAATTCGATTGCTCAGGCGGGTCACGAGTGGCTGAGTTGGTTAGGCATCCGCCCCGGAATGGCGCGAAGGATGCGGGTTCAAGTCCCGCCTCGTGATCGAATTTTTTCTATCCTTTATAAATTTATATTTATAAAGCATTTGAATGCCATAAAAACCAAAAAAATATAAATTCAAGAAAAGGTCGTGTTCCATCGTTACAATATTGTATTCACTGAAAAGTGCTTCATATTGGTTGAAATGGTTGTTAAATCATCTCAATAGATGGCGCGCGGTGTGTCCCTTAAGACACATAAAACTGAAAGGATAGAATAAATTCGATTGCTCAGGCGGGTCACGAGTGGCTGAGTTGGTTAGGCATCCGCCCCGGAATGGCGCGAAGGATGCGGGTTCAAGTCCCGCCTCGTGATCGAATTTTTTCTATCCTTTATAAATTTATATTTATAAAGCATTTGAATGCCATAAAAACCAAAAAAATATAAATTCAAGAAAAGGTCGTGTTCCATCGTTACAATATTGTATTCACTGAAAAGTGCTTCATATTGGTTGAAATGGTTGTTAAATCATCTCAATAGATGGCGCGCGGTGTGTCCCTTAAGACACATAAAACTGAAAGGATAGAATAAATTCGATTGCTCAGGCGGGTCACGAGTGGCTGAGTTGGTTAGGCATCCGCCCCGGAATGGCGCGAAGGATGCGGGTTCAAGTCCCGCCTCGTGATCGAATTTTTTCTATCCTTTATAAATTTATATTTATAAAGCATTTGAATGCCATAAAAACCAAAAAAAATATAAATTCAAGAAAAGGTCGTGTTCCATCGTTACAATATTGTATTCACTGAAAAGTGCTTCATATTGGTTGAAATGGTTGTTAAATCATCTCAATAGATGGCGCGCGGTGTGTCCCTTAAGACACATAAAACTGAAAGGATAGAATAAATTCGATTGCTCAGGCGGGTCACGAGTGGCTGAGTTGGTTAGGCATCCGCCCCGGAATGGCGCGAAGGATGCGGGTTCAAGTCCCGCCTCGTGATCGAATTTTTTCTATCCTTTATAAATTTATATTTATAAAGCATTTGAATGCCATAAAAACCAAAAAAATATAGATACTGTTCTTAGCCAGGAAGTGGTAAATCATGGCACACATCTCTTGCACTCTTAAAACTTAAAGTCGACCATTATTCTATGACCCCTGCCTTTTACAATACAACACATATACATACATAAAACTAATTCAATCATCTAAACATATGTAATAAAAATTACAATAAGTACCTAAAAGTGTCTTGCAGATTATCTGTTTCAGGATGTTCGAAACTTCAATCCCGTATAACCTGAAGATCATAGAAAAATGCACATAGATTAGAATTTACTTCTAGTATTGAATGAATGAATAATTATTTATTGTACACCATATAGGACAATTTAAAATACATAATAACTTATTTATCAATGTACAGATCAGACAATCATATTTCCGTAAATTACCTTCTTTAAAGATTCTGATCATACATAGACTTTAAAATCATATTTTCCTCGCGCTGTCGGTAAAAACAAGACGAATCCTCGGCCACTTTATCTTGGCCGGTGGTAAGGGGCACCTCTGAAAATGTATAATCTACTTTTTATGGCCTACACATCCTGAACCGTTACTCACATAACGTAGAGTTTATTTTTCCCAAGAAATAGAGCTTTTGATGTTATCGTAAATCAATGATGACAACAACTCGTTTGTTAATGACCACCTAAATCATTTATACACGTGCTTTGTACTTATGACGTTTTAATTAAGATCTAGTTCTGTTTACAAATTAATTATTTTGCGAGTAAGATAATTCGAGCGCATAGAGATTACTTAATTCTATGGAATTTGATGCCATTATTGTTATTTTAAGAAAAACAAAAGATTAAGAAACCTATTGAATATCAGTACTGTTTATTAATTATAAACCGCCAGTAAATAATGATATTTGAATTTCTTCTTCTTCGTTTTTATAACAAGGAGCCATCGCGCTTCTGTAAATCATAAATTATATAAAGTTTCAGAAAAACAATAAAACATAATCCTCTCACAATAAAAACAAATATGTTTGTCGTACTTAAGGACATAATGAATGCCGAGATCCCGCTACCTACTTTTGTTTTCAATTCAACAGTGACTAAGTCATAAATATTAATCTAACGGATGTCTCATTATGAGGGCTCTTTGTCACAGCGGATCTTCGCGTTGAAATGAAACAACATGTGATTTTGATCACCATAACTAACCACGTTACAAGTCAAATCGATTCCCGCCAACTGTTCCCGAACGTTTATTATCTATCGATAAATAGACTCTATTGTGTTACCGCAAAAAACGCATAAATCGAATCGATCTTTCTGTCTGAGTATAATGCACGAAATCCCGCAGGACCGATGCGTATTTGGCAACAGCAAATGTCAAAATATTTTCCATCAGTTGTATACTAATGGTTGCGGTTTGTAAAGTTAGCATTAAGATCGCATTGTTGTGTGATCCGGGAATACTGACGCCAAATGTGCATCGTTAGTGACACGAAATATCAAATAAATAAGTAATTCAAGTTATTTATTAGATAATGTTGTGATACCATATACATTAAATGTACTTATTCAAAATATTAAGTGCTCTACTAAATCCTAGAAAAGAGTTTTGAATACGAAGAAGTTAGAAAAAGTTAATTATAGAAATAAATATCTATTTTGTAATCGTGTTTAACCTAGATAATAAAATCGATTAAAAAATACAAATTTGAACATCATAATTATTTCTCTCATTTCAAGAAATATGATTAAAAAGTTATACTAATTTTGACTCCAATGACTTTGCACCAAAGCCCTGAATCAATTACAAATCTCATTACCTAACACAATCGCGACTTAGATTAGCTTATTACAAGAAATTCATTTTGAGCCGAATCACAAAAAATAGATGAGAATCCGAGAGCCATCGAGATACTTGACGAAATTCGAATGAATGTAATGCCATTATGATTAGCATTATTCAGTTAGGTTCGAAGGGGCCGCAGATTCCGGTTTACGGATAAAGCGAATTTGCCCAATTCAAAAACGATTTTTTCAACATTTTTTGTCAAATTTCTAACATGTGTGCGATCTCGAATACGCGACATAATCGCGTTTGTTACGCTTCGTGTTTTGAAAAGCTCAATGGTTTGTTTTGGTATTTATGGGACAATGCGGCAAAATAGTGGTTCCGTATGTTGCATCGCGTTATTCACGATAGGTATTCAAGATATCCTAAACTTAATTTTTTTTTAATCTAAAAGCAACCCAATCAGCATTATCAATTTATTAAGTTCATTTAATATTTAAACTGATAAGTTAAGACCTATCAGTTTTCACCATATATGATTTTTAATCATTTTAACTAGCCAATACTTAGGTATGTGGTCAATAAACAGAATATAAAAAATCTTACTCATTACAAAAGTTATCAATTATCATACAAATTGATTTTTTTCCTTGCGTAAAAACAAATTATTTTTCTATAGAAACTTTTTATGAAAGTTACAAACGGACATCTAACCATTAATAAATAATTCCATTTAATATCCCTAATACAAAATATAAGTATCACTCTTAATTCGAAAGAACCCTAAACCGTTTTTCCATTCAGTCGGATAAATTTAAATTTATGTGGGGATTTTAATAAATAATTAGGTACACAAGATGTATAAACAGTGAGCAGAAAGTTTTTATTTTCTCCCACATTTTATAGATCTGGTTAATCCGGTCGGTTTTGTCACGCACGCTTAGGTGCACTGCATATGAATCTTTACGCTTTTTCGTTGACATTAATCACAAAACCCCACGTGATTTATTTAACAACAATCCGGATCGATGTTGAGTTTAGTCTATGCTCGGTTTTAAGCCAAGACGTCAACAAAGCGGCATTATACATTTTATAACCAGAGAGAATAAAAGTGCTATTTTTATAACTTTTCGAGTGACCGCTAGACACGTGTCGGCGTTCGGAAATTATTTTTAACAAAGAAGCCTCTATGGAACGTGGTGTGGTGTAACAGCTCATAATTTCAGGTTCGTGGCTGGCAATGTAAATACGACATAACGAGAACATTTTAAGGAAAAGAAGGCACCATTGTTTACCACAGTAGGTGCCTAACACACCAGTGACTTCACACTTACGAAATTACCAACTACTAACTTGTTAAAGTACCTATACTTATTTGAATATTGCAACTGACAGTTAACACTATATTGTAAACTGCACCATTCAAAATTATAAACAATATTCAGTTCTTAATAAATAGTAGAGCAAAACCTGTTCATACATGACGGTGAACATGAATTGAATACTTACTTCCAAATTGCAAATATTCAATTATAAAAGATTTAGACATTTGTTCACAACGATGTAATTAGATATCTAGATATGCATTATGCACCTATGATTATCGCTAAAACCTACATTGCATTGCCTAAAACCACAAAGAGGACTCACACGATGCGCGGTTATCTCACAATCAGTAAAGTACTGTATCAAACATAGGAACAGGTACGCCTTAAGCAATAACAAGTTTAGATAAGTGATAAGCATAATAGCTTGCTTGAATAAAAAATAACATGGCACATTGATTCGGACGCGTAGAACAAATGAGTGATGAAAGATTGACAGGTTAGATATGTTTGTACAGAGGTTGTGGCCAATGTCCGTTACAGACTGCTTACAATCGGAGTGGTAACCTTTCAAAGTTATGAAGAAATTGCGAAAGATATGAAGCTATAAATTTTAATCACAACACTCATGGACATCTCAAACAATATTCGATGCGCGATTTGTTCTTTAGAAACTTGACAGCTGATAAACGAACTTATCAAACGTATAACCTCTGCAGAAGCAACCTTTACTGAATTAAGCTTTCAATTGAACAAATTTTCTATAAGTACACAAAAATTATACACAACGGATCTAAAACCGCTCTTCAGGAACTGGTCAGAAACTTTTGCATAAAAGAAAGAATGTGAACTTTAAAAGTATTTCCGTTTATTACTTCACGCGTAGCTGTAAAAAGCTGCTTGTGTGGTAAGGCCCTAATACACTTATAACATTTGATTGTTCAAATTATCAGATATGATACAAGTAACATTGCAAATAATACAAGTACACGCTTTATCCGCATATAAATACCTACACATTTTTATATTCTATGTCATAATATTTGATCGTTAAACTCAACGTCGCATCAAACGAAACGGAAACATGTAATTTCACTATAAAATATTACTCGTTATCATACATATTCGTAATCAGCCTTTGTCGGCGAACTTCATATCAAATCATGTAATTAAAACTCAAATCAAAATAAGCACAGACCGTACGTCCGACCTATGTCAGTGACCGGTTTTGAATGCTCTTAATTTTTTTCAGTGCCTCGATTTGTGGGTTCTTGCTTTGTGATATAAAATTAATGATTTTTTGGTCAGTGCAGTGCTGCGTCAGGGTACAATAGGCACAGTGACAATGGTGTCCCGCTGTCGAAGATATTGACGGTAGGGCGAGCTACCTACGCTCCCTACCGTACCTTTGTCCACAAGAATTTTGGTCACGTCATGGACCGAAGGAAGCTTGTGAGAATGAATCCTAATATTTCATCAAATTATATTATAATGATAAAACGCGTTTTCATAGAAAGGAGCGTATTGAAATCATGGTCCTGAGAGACGATAACAAATCATGAGAGAAATCAAACGAGCTAGAAGCTTCTTTTCTTTGTAAACCAATGCAAATCTTTCTATTTCGAATTCTTAAATGCTTTTAAAAAAATAAAAACAAAAAATGCTATTTATTAAGTTATTATCTTAGTAAACGAATTGCGTTATACACATATTAATTTACATGTATTTTACAATCTTATCTGTCGTCATTGAAATCAAATTACTCATTAACAATGATTTTTTGTTAACAGCTCCCACAAATGGCCAATAAAACTTCGTGCCAATACACATGGCCCCATAAATTACTAAGCGCTTTCTATAGCAATCCTTAGACCGCCGGGCACCACAAGTTAGGGTGGTCGGGATGTTATGACCGCATTACAATTTAAACCAGTGGTTCTTTGTAAACAGCCATCATTGTGTCCAACCTTGCAGCATTGTCATTGACCACTAAATTTATGGCAGGCCAATATCATTTCATTAGCACCAATACCACCGAACTGTTTATAAATCTGTACGGGCTCAATATCAATTCGATTGACGACATATACCGTTGTTATGGGCAATAAATCGAAGGGATTATCTTGTCCGTGGGCCGTGATTAGGAGCCATCGACGTTCGGCAATATATCCGGGGGACGTTGAAAATTAAATCGCTAAAGCCCAGTTAATGGTGGAAGTACAATATGTGGCTATGGCTAATGATTTAATGCGGATAGGGTTGTAAAGCGTTTTCATGATATCGTGTATACTGGACAGGGGCGAAGATGTAGTCTTTTATATTCATAGTAATAACTAGGGTCCATTCATTATATTATGCCAACGATGTTATCGGACATCCCAGTTATTGATCACACTGACTTAAGATGCTAAGCTTTTATTTTTGCTAGTAGTTATTTTTTTAGTTATATAAATGTAATCACCGTAATGTTAGAGTTGTGTGGTAGGTAATTTATAATTTTATTATATACGTTTATTAATTTACATAATAATATTACTATTAAAAATACAATTACTTACGCATGTAACCTACGTACGCACAAAAAATTCAAGTTATTTAATGTTATTTTATAAAATAGGTACCTAAACAAAAGAGTTCCTGAGTTACATTTCGTTTGCGTCAAGAATTAGAATCTGCTATGTTATTTACTAAGATTTACTGGAATGACCAGTTAAGAACGTGGAATGCATGTAAGATGGTATTTAGACCCCGAACACATATTACAGAAAGAATCGGTAATGTAATTGATTTTCTGTGCCTATCTATAGGAGTGTTACTATAATAAGATTTTGCAATAAAATATTATAATCTAAAATGTGACATTTCAAATGTCACATTATAGACAATGATTCGGTATTAGAAAACCAAAAAAAAAATTAGGGTAGAGCGATAGAAATGTTTTTTCACTTAATTCACAATTACACAGTAATTGTTACCTACAATAATTACATTGCCCGTTGGCACATTTGAATGTTGGGAACTTGGTTGGGAATATTAATTTTCTTGACTTTCTTCTCTTCTCATCTCAGTTATTTTTGTAATTAAAAAGGTCTGATGTAAAAAATTGTCCATGAGATCACAATTACAATTAAAATAAATGCAGTTGAATTTATATTTTTTGGTTTTTATGGCATTCAAATGCTTTATAAATATAAATTTATACAGAATAGAAAAAATTCGATCACGAGGCGAACGAACGAACAATCATCTCAATAGATGGCGCGCGGTGTGTCCCTTAAGACACATAAAACTGAAAGAATAGATTAAATTCTATTGCTCAGGCGGGTCACGAGTGGCTGAGTTGGTTAGGCATCCGCCCCGGAATGGCGCGAAGGATGCGGGTTCGAGTCCCGCCTCGTGATCGAATTTTTTCTATTCTGTATAAATTTATATTTATAAAGCATTTGAATGCCATAAAAACCAAAAAATATAAATTCAACAAAAGGTCGTGTTCCATCGTTACAATATTGTATTCACTGAAAAGTGCTTCATATTGGTTGAGATGGTTGTTAAATCATCTCAATAGATGGCGCGCGGTGTGTCCCTTAAGACACATAAAACTGAAAGAATAGATTAAATTCGATTGCTCAGGCGGGTCACGAGTGGCTGAGTTGGTTAGGCATCCGCCCCGGAATGGCGCGAAGGATGCGGGTTCGAGTCCCGCCTCGTGATCGAATTTTTTCTATTCTGTATAAATTTATATTTATAAAGCATTTGAATGCCATAAAAACCAAAAAATATAAATTCAACAAAAGGTCGTGTTCCATCGTTACAATATTGTATTCACTGAAAAGTGCTTCATATTGGTTGAGATGGTTGTTAAATCATCTCAATAGATGGCGCGCGGTGTGTCCCTTAAGACACATAAAACTGAAAGAATAGATTAAATTCGATTGCTCAGGCGGGTCACGAGTGGCTGAGTTGGTTAGGCATCCGCCCCGGAATGGCGCGAAGGATGTGGGTTCGAGTCCCGCCTCGTGATCGAATTTTTTCTATTCTGTATAAATTTATATAAATGCAGTTTATAACTTTAATTTAGAAAAAACTTTAATTATCATGAATCACGATGGATTCATTTTATTTAATGTGCCGTTAAATTTAACAACAATTGCTTTTTAGTGACGCTATACTGGACAACTTTATGTTTATATGTCGTTAAGATAAGTGTTTTACGTATCAAACTAGGGCCGTGAATGACTACAGAGTATCGCAGGGTGCATTAGCATAACTCAAACGTTTTCTCTGCTATCATTCTCATGCATTTGTAACTTACAAGTACGAAGGTCCATAAAACAAACAGTTGTACATTATTGTTCAAGTAACATTAACCCGTATTTATATGGAATAAGGTACGAGGATGTCATAGTGATATTTACACGGAATAGTTCACAAATCATAGGTTTTAGGAAAGCACAAAAAGCTTTGTGATAAAATTGTCTAAGGATGTTTCAACTACGTCGTATTTATGAAGTGTGGAAAATATGTATAGTGCTTACAGCATGTTGTTCCCATAAATCTGCCTATAGGTACTACCTACATAATATACTTATTTACAATTCGCTATTTTTATTTAGTCAACCTTTAGATCCTATAACATCTTTTCGAATTTAAAATAGGCATTTCTTTGATTTACTACTTATAATTTGAATAGGGGAGACCGGGTACAAAAGTAACGGTGGGTCGAAAGTAACAAATGCTCTCTAGATTTATCCAATGGGCGAACACCGCTTAGCCTCTGTCAGGTGATAGCCGAGAGTGCCCCCCTTAATTGTATTCATTCGCCGCGTGCGCCACGCGTTGTTAGGCTGTGTGACAGGACACAACGTGTTTTCACGAATCAAAAGTAAGATTTTCGACATTTTTTTATTAAACGTTTACGTAGTCTTAAAAGGATGATAGAAATCTGAATGTTTGCATATCCATTCTTGATTAGAGTAATTGTGAATTGCTCATAATCATTTTAATGTAGCACGTTCCGTTTTAAAGTTTTGTTGCACGTCTTGGCAAAAATATAGACGGGTACAAAAGTAACATAGCCCTATGGGTACAAAAGTAACATGTTATTTTTGTCCCATTATGATTATGTATATTTTTATTTACACCTTTACTTCAACAGAATGCCGTGATAACGAACTAGATCGAGGAATTACCGACACGGCTGACGAGCATTTTGAAAGATGATTTTGGCACACGTCACATCCTGTTACAAATGACTCGAAATTTTGTGGATCATTTGTAACAGGATGGCGGTTCTTAGTACGCAATGACAAAAAGAAAAATGATGGTTAGAACGCTGATACCGGATACCTTAAGATACTAAAACGTTTTATATTAGAGAATCTTAACATAAAACATTATAGTATCTTCAACGTGTGTGACGCGCTTTAGAGGCGTTGCAAAAAAATATAATATTTGCCATATTATCATATTATTAGATTTATAAAAAAAATAAAAGCCGGGAATACTAGTTCAGCTACCTTGCGTCGATCGAGATTTACTAATAACAAATAAATTGATCTACGCGACTATTTAATCGAGTGCTCTACAGTTTATTTTCGGTTATCTCCATCAACGAGCATAATGTGAATATTTTTTTTTTTGTTAACCTTGCTGAGGTATTGGGAAAGGTACCAATTTGAGCCAAAAGATATTTGGAATATGGACGAGACAGGGGTGACCACTATAATACCAAAACCTAACAAAATTGTAGAATAAAAAGGCATTAAACAAGTACATAGGTGCCATAACCTTAGCAGAGCCTGGAAAATTAGTAACTGTTACTGTTGCCATTAATGCTCTAGGAGAACACATCCCGCTTTTTTCGTTTTGCTGAGGGTCCTGGTGGTTGTGATGGAGCTGGGAATGCTTGTGGATGGATGCAGGATGTAGAATTTTTAATTATAAAAGAATGATTTTAATTAATCTCATTACTTAAACTAAGAATATTTTTTATCGATTTGTTTTGTATTATATTTGTAAGTATTATATTTAAAATACAAAAGTTGGTTTGTTTTACTAATACAAAGTCTTTAAAAATATAATTTGTTGATTTACCATCATAATATTGTATTAATTACAAACCCCTTTAACTTGTTACTTTCGACCCACGACGTGTTACTTTCGACCTGCTTACGGGGTCGAAAGTAACAACTGACGATTTTTTTTTAAATTTCGTTTATTAATATAAAACACTACATAATGTAATAAATTGAAACGCTAGTGTAAAGAATATGAACTAAATTTATATATGGTTATATTAATTTAATGATAACAGTAACACCCAGTGAGAAATCAAGGCTAAAGTACAAAGTGTTACTTTTGTACCCGGTCTCCCCTACTCTGATTAATCAATCGTTTATTAATCTGTGATACGTAGTATATTATTATTAGTCTGTGGTGATACTTACGCGAAATTAAAAATAAATAGGTATGAAGTCTGCCTAGATCATTGAGATAATATTAATATGGAGCAGACACCACGAACAAAATCTGTGCGCCAAGCGCGGCGGCGCGGGGCGCGCGAATGACGGCTAGACAGTCATAGATTATGCGATGTCACCGACTCACCGCTATAGAGGCGACACTTTGTTTCATTCTGTCTATTTTATTGGGTGCCACTCCTTACATGCACGTTGACTTGAAATTTTCTTTGTACTTACTTAATATTTATTTTAGGTATAAACTGACTTTACTACGCGGGGCTAACAATATCTGGCATATAATATAGGATGATGTAAATAGTGACGTCATATGGAATAATTTAATTTTTTTCGTGTTTTAGGTTCAGTCAGGGCTATGGGAAGTTTTATTCCTTACAAATTGAGCCTTTTTTAGAAAAAAAAATAATTTTTCCCTTTCTTCACGGCCCAGACATGGAAACCTTGAATAGAAAAAATATTAATTACTTATCTCTGAACTAGCGGTCCGCCCCGGCTTCGCCCGTGGCACATATTTCGCAATAAAAAGTAGCCTATGTTCTTTCTCAGGGTCTTAAGATTGTCTGTGAAAAAGGAGAATGCCCATGAAAGTATGGACCACAGTACAGTGTTGCGTCAATGCCAGAGTGGTTTTGGAGGGTTCTTCGAAATTCAAAAGATTTTTACCAATTGATTTTTTTTGTGATAAAAACAGGGGTTTTCAAGATATTGAGAAAAATGTGAAATAACCTCAAAACTTAAATAACCCCGATTTAGTTAGGTTTATGTGTGATTTAGGTAACATTTTATCGTCCAAAGGTTATTTTTTCGATTAACATATTTAATCTATGCGTAGAGCTTATGCTTTCAGACAAAGTCTATCTGTTCATCGGCTAGTGTAGGTAGGCACCAGAAATCTTCCGGGACGGATTTCAAGAAAACCTAAATATATACTTAAAAAATTCCAATTGAGTTTTTATTCGGTTTACATGTTGTTGTTGTTGTTGTTGTTTGAATCATTTTTTCACTACATATTCGAAGAAAGAAACAAATAAGAAATAACTGGTTACCTACCAAGCTATGTCATAATAATATTTTTTTTTATATATACATATTTATATTATTTTACTTCACTATCGTTGTTAAAACAACCTACAGTGTATAAACAATACCTTAAAGAGTGATTTTATGTTAATTGATTTTTTTTGTAATTCAATGAAAACAATAATCGATATTAATACATTTAGCTATTTACCATAGTAAATGTAATAAGTTACCGCTTGGTTACCGTGGTAACCGGTAATGGACACTAAATCTATAATAACGGATCTAAACAATTACATGTCTTATTAGATTTTACAAAACATTCCCTGTTCAAAATATATTTTCCGATGGTAAGAAGGCCTCTAAATTGCCGAGATTTTTTTTAATAGTATTGTTGTCTTGATGCATGAGAAAAACCAGTACCAAAAATGGGCATTCTCCTTTCATCAAAATCGGTCCAGTAGTTTATGAGCCTATTAATTACAATCAAACAAACAAACAAAGTTTTCCTCTTTATTATATTAGTGCAGATAAATAAATAATAATTATACGTTCAAGTCAGTAGCTTATACAATATCAAATAAAAACTTGATTAAAATCAATTAACAAAAAAAAATTGGTGATTGAGTAATTGATTTTCATATTTCATGATTTCACCTTTTTTCAATTAACAACCAGTCTATGCTTTTCTAAATATGTAAAATTATTATTTTATACTATAAAAATATACGCCAGCAAATATTACTAACAACACTTATTTCATGCCCAATGTCATATCTTAAATTTTTAATCTATGACAAAATGTCGCCCGCCAAAAATTTTGCTCTAACTAAGTTTTAAAAATTATTATCTAGTTACTTACTGATGAAAAGTTATTCCTTTGCACTTTTCCGTATTCTTTGTATTATTTGTGCAATATCGTAACACACACGTAGGCATATTTGATGCGTTTCACGTTAAAACAAATAAAAAATGAGCGTGACGTTCGCGCCAATGAGCGAGCAAGCGACTGAGTGCAGTTACGCCACATGACGTATGTTGAGTGGAACATAAGTGATGTAGGCGGTATCGTCTCCATATTAAATATTATCTCAATGGCCTAGATAAAGATAAATTTTATATTAAAATTACCTACCTTTACCTTTCGAACGTATCTTGTAATTTCGAATATAAAAGGGAATTTATAATTCGAGCACAATACATTGTAAAATTTAAAGTCAAAATCAGGCTTTTTTTCTATCCCAGGTGTGTTATCGCAAACAAAATTATTACAATATTAGCCAACACGGACCAAGACCACACAGTATCATATGACAAAAGACATCGTTTGCCGCCAAGATTTCCTTCTATTGTCAGTGTCAAAACAAGATCGGTTACAATAAATCTTATTAAAAGTTAAGCCTCACACAGCCATTCATAGGTGTCTTTGATAGATTCTAAAGAATAGTTGTTTACAGTAAACCGCGGATATTGCTAGAGCTTTTGTGGCTTATGCATCTGCTATACCTGGGTAAAATTATTAGGTTACGTACCTACTCAGTTTTTTTTTCTTGATTCACAACGGTCATCATTAACTTTTTTTTTTTATACTCGGAAGAAATTTTGTACCTTCGGTAATCGGTAGATAATGAATGTAACGCAAAGGTAACGCACATGTACATAACGTTATTAAATTAACGGATTACATTGGTGTCTATAATCTATGGAGTGCTCGCGGATCGCACTTTCAAGTTTCATGAAAATTATGATTTTATTTTCTTCGCTATAGCCTATATATGCATCTTTAAGCAATATAAAAAAGGGTTGTTGTTTCTCAATTGTCCGTAGACGTTTTTCTTAGGTATAAAACCAAAAAGTCAAAATCACTAAACAATGAACTAGAATCTAGATCTTACGGATAATAGATAAGATTAATAAAAAAAACGGTAGAGATAGTTGCTATACGCTTCTAAAAAATAATCTATAATAATAATTATTTATACTTTATTCAATATACATACAATCATTCTAGATATACGTAAAACCAAGCGTAAAACCAATTTAAGTGACATCTATGAGCTCTTTACTTAATTATTTAGAATTAATAATATGTTATTATTGAAAACAGCGCCATCTATTTTATCAGCAAGGTTTTATTTCTCGAATTTCTTAAATATCGAACATTGTTCATAATTAATACAAAATATAAAACAAAGAGTAAAAAAATTAAATAGGTAATCTAAAATTTTATTAAAACACTTTATGGTGCCACTTTCATAGACTGTATCATTTTTAATCTGTTGTTGAGGTAGTTCTAAATAATTCTAATTCGTATTTGACCATTTACAAGCGTGTCCAACCTCTCGTAACGTATTTCAACCAATGGGAAAGCTCTACTTTGTTATGAACCTTCCAATCTAGCCAATGAATAGTTTGACAAGAAACTGCATAATGCATCTAAATGCAACAGCTATCAATAATCAACCATCAAATAAAACAGTTTTTTAATCTGAAGCACAAGTATGTAGTGTTTGTTTGCTTTGTTGTTGTGGTGTAATTTTAACGTTATGATAAATGGAAATAGTGTTCTTTTAAATTATTATAGTAGTTAACAAAATCAAGAGCTAACTTACAACCCTATTAAAAGAAGATCGAATTATATGAACCTTTACAGGGGTAAGTACAAAAACTTTCATTGTATTAATCACCGCACCATGCACATTATTTGATTTTCTAAATCAAAAGTTTTAGCCTTTATGTTTTAACAAAGGTAATAAACATATTCATATTGAATAAACATTTATTACAAATAAACTAAAAAGCCCGTAGATTTATATATTTGAAACTTTATACCTATCGTATGTACAATTTAAAAAAGTATATTTTGTGAACATCGTAATCATTGAGAATTGTTCAGTTACCTACCAATTCCTTTAATTCAGATTTAAAGATTTTTAACTTTAAATCTCCACTCTCCTCGCAACTTAATTTAGTCTATTAAAATTATTCAGTAACGAGACTATACAGTCACTAAAACTAATTATACCTATTTTCATTTGTAAATAAAGAATGTCAACACATACTTCATTTATTTCTATTAAAAGCATTATATCAAAATAAGATCAAGATATTATCTTGTACACAATATTTGCAAGTTTATTTATGTCAATGTTAAAAAAATTGTTTCACAGTAACATCATAAAAACACTAAAATTTAAAATCAATGTGATTTCAAAATTATACAATTTCTTTTAACATCAACTTTTGTATGCGTTGTACTCTTCTGTCAATATCAATTGAGTATGAGTGCTCAAGTCTGCCTGAGGTTTGTATTTTCCATGTTACTGTATCAGTTAGTTAATTTATCAGCCAAAACTGTGTATTCACTACTATTAAGTATGTATATGTACCATTTATTTTGATGTAAACTTGTTTATAGATTATCTAATCTAAATTATTATAAGAATCAAGTCTCTTTAGAACAGTAAGTATATACTTGAAATATATATTTCAATCAATTGTGAAAAGAACTAGAATGCAATAATATCAATTTCATATTAGGGCTTTATGTTACTATCAGTTTTATTAATCATTTATGTAATATTTTCCTACGGCAATGAAATTATTCTCTTTGGTTGGAATACTCTGAAGCAGCTTCATATTATCATCAAAGTATAGAAATAAAATCCTAATAAAATAAAAATAGCTTCCTATTTCATCCAATTGAGCATATAAATCATGCCACTTAGTGCCCTTACGCACTAGCGGTTAACCGCGAGGGCGGCTTACCGCGCGGTTAGCCGCTTTCCCATTTTAATATGCAACCGCTTATATGATTAGTGCATACAATCATAAGCGGTTGCATATTAAAATGGGAAAGCGGCTAACCGCGCGGCTAGCCGCCCCCGCGGTTAACCGCTAGTGCGTAAGGGCACTTAACCATTCCAAAGAATGATTCATACTAAAACAACATCAAAATCCAACTAGTAAATTGTAGGAAAACAAACAAAATTCAAATAAATCATTTTCTAAGACCACAACCTGTACCTATTAAGGGTATTTTCGATCAATGTTAAATGTTGAATCTATTTAGGTAACACCATTATAGTCATTGCGCAAACCTATTTTTAAATAATGTGGGAATTCCTGGTCTTATCACTTTGTTATCAAATTACTTGTATTTGTAAGTGACACCAATATCAATGTTACTAGCGGTGACAAATGACTAATGATCCACTGGCCTTAACCTAGAAAATATGTTGAGGTATCACAAAATAAATTACTGTGATATAATAGATTGTACGCTATTTTTAGGGTTCCGAACCATAAAAAGAATAAACGGAACTCTTACAGGATCACTTTGTTTTGTCCGTCTGTCTATCAAGACCATTTATAATAGGAATGCATTGAGGTATCAATTAAAGTACTTATACAGAAAATATTGTTGGTAAAAAAAAAGAAACCTAGGACTGACAAGTTGAAAAACAATACACAAATGAGTTCCAATGTTTACTTTAGAACTTTGTAATTGAATATTGGACTTTAATTATTTCTTTTTAAATTGTTGACGCTATGAAATCTGATCAGTAATAATAATCATGGTGTAACATATCAAATATCTTGTCTCAGCGTTCGCAAAAAAAGAATTTGGGCAATGATAGTTCAACAACTAGATAAATAACTATTTGATGGCTTTTATTTCTTACATAGATAGAGACTTTCCAGATTCATTCTATGTAATATAGCCACAGCATAACAAAAATCAAATAAGATCCATCAAATTTATTTGATTAGAAAAACAAATTAAAATTCAACTATGCTCAAAATTTTTTAGGATAGGTATTAATTTATTGTTTAAATCTAAAAATAAGATATCAAATTACTTGTGATTTAACATTCAACCTTTTGCGTTCAATATTCTTCAAATATGATCTTATTACATTGTGCACATTGACATCACACTTTGTATTCGTCACACAAACATAATTTTGCTTGTAGTAAAATTATCATCTCAATAGTTTGTATACAACCTTGACAATCGTGATTCGTGATAGTTGGTTGTGCGGTCAAAAACCTAATTCGCGGTTCATTACATGGTATATACCCACTAAAGATTCGTCGTGTAGGTGGCACTCATCATGAAGGTCATTCAATATTTTAGCGTAAACTTGGTCCGAATGCTAATAACTTAACAATACTCATTAATCTGCCGCGATTTGTTCATACCAGACGCTCGTCGAAATTTTTATCGATTTTATATTTGAAGGAAATAACTTTAAAGATGTTGGTGATTTGTTTGTGATTTTTTCTAATTCATTGTTCTATTACTTGAATCGTCTGCAAAAGTAAGTTTACTTGATAATAATTATAATCTGTAAATGTAAATTCGTTGTATAATATTTGTTTCTTCGTAGACTCCAGTTGACGTTCGGCACCGGATTTTGTTCCAATAAAAATACTATCTTCGCATCGATATCCATTTTTTGCGCATTTTCATCTCACGTCTACAATAGAGAATAAAATGTTTAGATATTATTGTTGTTAAAGAATGCTTTTAAATATAAGTAATTTTCACCGCGGCTTTACTCACGTGCATTTGAAATTATCGCGCCACAGAAGTGGGATGATTCACAAACAACTTTCCGATCAGATATCTACTGTTGGGATTAAATTACTACAAAATCAATGATGAAAATACCACATCTCTAAATAAGTCAACTCGGGTATTTTAAGTTATAAATTTTGAATAATAGCATCGGAACGTATTCCGCTCCTAAACTTGTTTGTAAATACGGCCATAGGTACTTCCCCAAACAAATTGCGATTCCCTATGTCCCTTCAAGTTTTGATATCGAGTCTATAGACACTAACAAAGTTCCAACTTCCAAGATATCCTATACTCTCAACACAAGATCATCATGAAAAGTAGTTATAACGGTGAGATTACAACAAAAGCGAAACCCAAAAGAAGCGTGGGCGATTTACATGTAAAATATAACATTGTATCAATCACGTTACCTACTTTAAATTTTATGCGTAATGTTTTTTTTTTTCTATTTCAATTCCTTATCATGATGTCCACATTGTATGTACCTACCTCCATCCTCCTGTTTCTGTTATCACTCTTTTATCTATTGACACACAACTAAACAATGGATGCTTTCATAAACATTAAGTGCTTGGATGAATCAGTGATCGTACGGCTATTATCAAAGACTATTAGCCGTTTCGAAGGTGCCCTCGACAGGAGTGGATATGCATAATTAACGCAATTAATGGATGTACTTGTAACAAAACTGGCGGAAAAAATTGACGAACCTATTAAACTAAATACCTTTATTAACGAAGGTTTATTCATTGATTAAAACCTTGTTAATTCAAGGACAATACTGTCCTTGACATCGAGGTAACTTGCAAGGATTTCGAAAAAGTATAGGTACTAGAGTACCCTATACTCTTACCCAGATTTAGACTAAACTTACTTTAGGTTATAGGGCAACCTGTGGCTGATTTTTTACCTCATATGATAATGTTCATGTAATCTCGGGTGAATGATCGTCTTGAAAATACACAAGAATAAGTCAAATTCATCTATAACCATAATTAGGAATTGACCATATCCTAAATCAACTTTTAAAATAAAGTAACATATTTTAATAACTACCTAGGTTATATTTAGTACATCGTTCAGTAATAAGCATGTTATTAAAAACGGAACTAATTGATTCACAGATGATTGAGAAGCAGACAAAATGGATATTAGAAATCGCATGTTATTGCAACAACATCAGCAGTTAATTGTGAATGATCTGGACGTGAGATACATACTAGACGAATTGTTTAGTAAGCAAGCTATCTCTCATAAGGATTTCGATCACATTTATCAATTGGTGAGTATTTCTTATTATTTCTTGAATAACTACTACGAAATTGCACAGATACGAGTATTATAAAGCGAAAAAGCTGAAAACGCTCTAAAAATATCTATTAGATGTATAATCTCCCATTTGTTATATGAATATACATAGAAGGGACTGTCCTTTAACTCTTTTTGTCCTATACATATATATTTTCTTTCCAAATAATCGAATAGCACCACAGTTTATGTAATATGCGTATTGGACCAACAAAATCATTGAACTAACAAGAGTGGACGGATATAAGGGGGATCTGGACCGGTATTGGGCAATTCCGAATTCCCGGATGATAATAACTGAGGAACTCAAGTCTATTGTTCTAACATTCTCCTCTACTGCCGTTTAGAGGTCAGCAGGAGTGCCTTTGCGCGGTCACTAACATCATCTAATTGCATGTGTAGTGATAGCATTATCGTTTTATAGAAAGTTTTATCTCTCTTTGTTTATCATACTAAATTTGTACCTATCATATTATTATAATAACGTAAACATTCTAGTCGAGGTGGGTGTTGTTTTTTTCCTTCGTTTTATTAACCGACTTCATGTCTTTTCATATTGCGTATTGGTATTGGAAATTCATCTAAATTTGGCTCTTTTCAGAATGATAGAGCCGACAGGGTCCGTTTTCTAATAAAAACGATCCTACAAAATGGCAACAACAGTGCATTTGATGCCTTCGTAGACAGCTTGGCGAAGGACTACAATTGGATATGGAAGAAGTTCGCGCTGGCTGACAGTAAAGCGATGATTGAAGACAGCTTCGAGGATAGCATCAGTAGGGGAGATGTGCCGAGGCTGCCCGACCATTTCGTTAGACGGATTGCTGTGGTATGTAGTGGGCAATTAATAGTTTTTAATAGTTAATTATGAAAAAATGAGTTTATAAAATAAAAGCTTACCAAGGTTTGCAGTTAATGAAATGAATGCAAAAAATTTGTTTGCTCTGATTAGATAATACAAAACCAAGTCATAGCTAGATGTGAGAACTTTAATATTTGTTTGAGTAGTTTTTGAAATAATTCGTTCATTTTATGATAACACTAACTACGCTTTTTTAACATGACTATCATGACGTGCCCGTACATGAATATATCTCCGGTGCACAATTTTGCATGTTGCAATTTGTTTTATAACTAAAAATGTACTTCCAGGAGGAAGATGTAGCGAATAAATTGAAAGCGCTAACTCGTCACAAAATCCTGGCGCTCCATGGCATGTCTGGTTCAGGCAAGACATGTGTCGCCATCAGTGTGCTGCGGAACAATCCAGAACTAGTCACCGATGACTTCAATGGCGTCGTGTTTTGGCGCAATCTCGGCAATTGTAAGACTGAAGATGATATCATCGCTCAACAGAATAAGTAAGTGGGTTATGGTGAAAAATGTTAATTTCATAGTTGATTATGTATGGGTGATTCGTGTTGAACAATGATTTATGTCAAAAATTATTTAAGAACTGCTTTAGAATTTAACTAATTTTAAAGAATTTTTCTTAGATTTTTTAACAATAAATAAATGTAAGTACGTATTAGTTTTCGTTATGTTCACTCAAACACGGAAATCAATCACAGAAGTTATGGTCTAGATTCGAATTTATACAGAAAGATAAATGTACCGCCCTTAAGCCTAATATGGGAACTAGTAATCTTGCAGAGTTAATAACCATATTTGAGACTAAATGGACTTAATTTATTATAGCACGCGGCCTATTCGTCAATTCATATTTGGTATTACTCATTTATATATACACACGTGGTTTACTTCACACTAGTCAATTACAATTTATCAGGATTCATCAGCATTATTTTTACACGCTTTATATTAGCTTCACCTGTATGTTTGTTTGTAACCGACTTCTTTGGGCGCGATTTTGAGCCACTTTAATCGGCCAGATTTCGTTCAAACTTTGTAGATTTATTGAGGACCGATGACAATACACTAATTTGATAAAATTTTCTATTTTTTAGTTCGGTTTTCTATAAAAAGCGTGTTTTTTAGTTTTTTTACTTCTTATTCAAATGTATCATGCAGATTTTTTACTATTAACAAATATGTGTATCTACCCGCATTAAACAATATACTTACTTATATTAAAAATATATTAAAACTCGGATGCAGCATAGACTTTTCTCTTCCACTCCGTTGAGGACGCACGATCCTTGCAGAGCTGTTATTTATATCTATTTTTTATGTAGTTGTTTTACTTTCTATATCGCTTTTTCTACGTTTTGTCAGGTTATACCGAAAAGCATCAATACTATGCAATCAATCGAACAATTCTTTCATGAATTCTTCAATATCGATGTCTAGTATCGGTTCCAACGCAGACTCAATATCTAGTACAGACTGGACGTGCCAAGAACTAAAAGATAGATTACGAGCTATGTTCTCAGACCCGGCTTTAAAGAAAGCGCTATTGGTGCTCGATGAAGTGAATGAAAAGAAATGTTTGGAAGCATTTGATGTCGGGTGTAAGATTTTGGTCACTACACGGGATACAGATGTGATATCTACGTTTCATCCGCAGATTGTTAGAGTGAGTAAAATCATATATTATCTTCTCTTAATATATATAAATCTCGTGTCACAATGTTTGTCCTCAATGGACTCCTAAACCACTTAACCGATTATAATAAAATTCGCACACCATGTGCAGTTTGATCCAACTTGAGAGATAGGATAGGTTTTATCCCGGAAATCCCACGGGAAAGGGAACTATGCGGGGTTTTCTTTGAAAACGCGGGCGAAGCCGCGGGCGGAAAGCTAGTGTATTTATAAATTTAAGTCATGGAAAAATAACGATCTTTTTTTATTTAGATGAATAGTGTAGGGACAACTTAAACTTTAATTTTTCATTCTTACATGATTTAGTTATGTTTTGAATCAACCTACTTGGATTAATATTTGTAACCTTTGAAAATTGTACTCTAATATTAAAAGAGCAGTCACATACTTGTAATCTTAACACCAAATGTGCTGTTAACATCGATACTTTCGATAAACGATAATTTTTTTTTCGGGATGAGCCATATAAAAATACTCTCAATATAATATTTCAGATAGAAAACCATTTCACCGAAGAAGAATCTCTGTCTCTCATATCATCATGTATAGATATACCAGAATCAAAGCTTCCCAGACAAGCGAAACGATTGCACGAGATATGCAAAGGCAGTCCGTTCCATATTGCACTAATTGGTGCTGAATTAGCGGAAAATAAGGAGAGATTGGTCCACGATACAAGGCATTGGAATTATTATTTGAACAAGCTGGAGAAGAAGGAGTATTTTTTGTAAGTTATTTTCGACTTTTGTTTTATACATATGTCTGTAGTTTTTAAGGTTTTACTTAAGGTGATTGCTACGATCTGTTCCCAGCCAATGTCCCGCTAGATGGCGCTGAATTCTACATTTCTAGTTTATTTGAGTTTTTGCGTAATTGGAAAAGATTAAGGTCGTAGGAATAGTCATGGCGATTACTGAATATTATATTTTATTTAAATATGTCATATCATTGCCTTAAAATCCACCCAATTCGGTAAAACCATGCGTTTTAACATCTGTCATTGCATACAGGGTCGTTTACACACACAGACGTATACAAAAATGATAAAGATTGAACTCTAGATGGCGTGAATGTAAAACAAGTTTGGCGTGTATGTATTTGAGTAGTTAGTAGCATATTATATTCTGAATTTCTGATCCATGCCTATTCACTCAAAACTACCTAATAACACTAATGATTTGTAACAGTAAATTATTTCAATATGTAGGTATTTGAACATTTCCCAACAAGACGTAAGAATAATTATTCGTAGGTATACAAGATACAATAACAAATCTAATACACTATTTATTATTTTATTATTTACTAGCGGTCCGCCCCGGCTTCGCCCGTGGTACATGTTTACGTTTTCTCTCCATAAGAAGTAAGAACCATCCTCGTACTTCAAGGAATATAATAAAAAAAGAATTATCGAAATCGGTTCAGCCGTTCTCGAGTTATGCGCTTACCAACACATTTTGCGATTCATTTTTATATTAGACTAGCGGTCCGCCCCGGCTTCGCCCGTGGTACATGTTTACGTTTTCTCTACATAAGAACCATCCTCGTACTTCAAGGAATATAATAAAAAAAGAATTATCGAAATCGGTTCAGCCGTTCTCGAGTTATGCGCTTACCAACACATTTTGCGATTCATTTATATATATATAAGATTATGTGAAAATAACCAGGAAGGTGAAAAACATATTTACGAAAACATAGTAACATATAGCTGTCGCTACAATAATTATTATATTTCAATTTTATCTTTTTATACCTAGTAGAACTGGCCGACGAATAAAAAAAATCGTATTAGAATACAATATATTACGGAACAAAAAAAGGATTGTAACTGAATTAGGTAGGTATGTTTGTTTCTGGGCGCACCGTTTTCGACGACGCGACGCGACGCGCGACGTAAGCGTATAGGTATAGGTACCTACTTTGCTAAAACAAACTAATAAAATTGTGTGTCTGTCTGAAAATTCGGAAAAGCATATTTTGCAAGTTTGTGATTACTTTGATAGTTTACCGATTTATAATAATTGTAATTGTAATTGTATAATATATAATTTGCAATGTGGTGAAATTTCATAAAAATCACGGGCCAATTTTTTGTTTTGAATCCCACCGAAAATATAATTGCGTTATTAGAATAATTAATTACTATACCTACCCACGATCAATTATTACAATATAGTCTCAAATGCATACTAGAGAAATATTGCAATTTGATTCAATTAAAATGCATAGCATACAAAAATAAATTCACAACACAAGAAATTCCGCGCGCAAATCATAGCGCGTGTCAATGAAATCAAGAATGTTTTATATCAAGCCGACGCGGACGAGCGACGACGCGACGCCGGTACCTACGACGGACGACCACGCTTCGAGTTGCCAAACACACAGCCAAACAACAATAATGAGTAATAAATTGTTTACAAAAAAAACAAGTTTTCCATTTTTCTGTATGAGTAGACAGAACTTCAAAACGCCACCTGCTACGGTTTATATTATGAACGATGGTTATAAAAATAAAAGTTATATTTGTTGGTGTAAACTATTTTATTGATCAATAATTTTGGAATTTAAAACTGTCAACATTGATTACAATAAAACGCAGTTTTATTTTATTACACTATTGTTTTTTTATCAAAACATGTATTTGAAGTACCATATAATATTATGCTGATCCAAGCATTTTCACTCAAAACTAATATCACTAATGATTTGTAAAAGTAAATTATTTCAATTATATACATTTCATAACCAACAAGTAAGAATAATTATTATTATTCCTACCTACAACAACAAACCTAAAACACTATTTACTATGGGAAAATAACCAGGAAGGTGAAAAACATTATATTATTATTTACGATTTCGACGCACTCGACTTTTAGTAAAATATAGTAGGTAAACATAATATTATGGTTTTGATTTTTGCTACTAGTATAAGAAAACTGCGTGTTCAAACTACTTGTTTGTCTGTCTGAAAATTCGGAAGTACTTTGGTAGTTTACCGATTTATAATAATATTGTATATATCGTTGTTTAAAAAATATTCAAACACAATAAAATATGATATACTGATTTATCACTGGTTTCAGTGATGAACTGATGAGTCAATGTTAGCCACTATACTTTCGTCATACGTGTGTATGATTGATGTGATTTGCAACGTGGTGATATTTCAGAAAAATCACGGGTCAAATTGTCCCACCGAAAATATAACTGCGTTATAAGAATAACTATACCTACGATAAATTATACATAATACAATATAGTCTCAAATGCATACTAGTGAAATATTTTATTTGAATCAATAAAATAAAAAAAAAATAAAAAATAATAATAATACAAAAATAAATTCACAACACAAGAAAATCCGCGCGCAAATCATAGCGCGTGACAATGAAATCAAGAACTTTCGAGCCGACGCGACGCGGACGACGAAGGAGCCTAACAAAAGTACCTACAATCATAGGCGGCTCGTGACAAAATTGTATGGCCGTGTTCACTTGAAATAAAACAACGAAAATAGGTACCTACAATAGCGTTAGCAGTACAAAAAAAATGAGCACCACATTATAAATGTCTATTTAATATTTATACACTAAAAATTATAGAGTATTTCAAAACGAATTCAATTATTATTTAGCAATAATTAGAAAATCCCCGAATTTGCATTCGTGATCGTATTCATAGTGTTTGTCTACACTAATATTATAAAGAGGAAAACTTTGTTTGTTTGTTTGATTGTAATGAATAGGCTCATAAACTACTGGACATTTTACCAATGTTTGCAAGTTTGTGATTACTTTGATAGTTTACCGATTTATAATAATTGTATACTTATATCATTGTTTAAAAATATTCAAACACAATATGATATAGGTACTGATTTATCACTGGTTTCAGTGATGAACTGATGAGTCAATGTTAGCCACAATACTAATCACTTTCGTCATACATGTGTATGAACTATGATTGATGTGATTTGCAATGTGGTGAAATTTCATAAAAATCACGGGCCAATTTTTTGTTTTGAATCCCACCGAAAATACATATATATTACTAATTGCGTTATTAGAATAATTAATTACTATACCCACGATCAATTATTTCAATTTACAATATAGTCTCAAATGCATACTAGAGAAACATTGCAATTTGAATCAATTAAAATGCATAGCATACAAAAATAAATTCACAACACAAGAAATTCCGCGCGCAAATCATAGCGCGTGTCAATGAAATCAAGAATGTAATTTATATCAAGCCGACGACGACGCCGAACTAAAGTACCTACAGTACCATTTACCTTCAGTGTACAATTGTGGTACAATACAGTTTACAGACCTACGACGGACGAACAATAATGAGTAATAAATTGTTTACAAAAAAAAACATAGTTTCTAAGGTCATTAGTTTTATTTTATTTTATTGTTATTTTCTTTGAACGATTGGAAATGAAATTACTCAATTTTTACACAGAACTTTGATTTATTAGAATTATGCTCATTATGTATATAAGATAACGAACGCGAATGCACGACATCTAGCGCGTCTTATGTCTAAACATCGCCTTTCGTTTAGACATTGACGCGCTAGATCTGTAATAAGTATATAGTCTATGCGCTAGATGTCGTGCTTTATGTCGTGTTTCGCTTGGCAAAAGTCACGCACACTACTGTAGAAGTGTCAAATTTTTCCGGTATTTTACTGTTGTTTTTCTAAGTAAATATTGTAAATTATTGATTAAAAAGGTCGAACGCGCACACATTTCATTATAGAGAAGTGATAAAATGATTAGTTTTAAAGAAATAGTGTCTGTGTTAAGTGTTTAGAGGTAATCAAAAATGTATGGAGGGACGGTCGGAACATCCACCTTAAAATTAGGCAAAACAAAGGATAGTGAACAAATTAGTATAATGTTTTAACAAAACTGTTCAGGATTGAATCCTGCATTTTTTTAATGTATCAAATAATATTTAAAGTTAATTAATCACTATTTCAATTGTTTTTCTTTTCTTCGTTTAATTTAGGTATATGTTAAAACTAAGATCAGTCTCAATGCGTGATTATAGCATTAATGTCGTAATTATCACCTTATTTTACAGTTTATCAAAACAAAACGGCAATCCGATGAAACCAATAGAAATGTGCATCAATTCCCTCAAACCAGATATTTTACCACTGTTCAAAATGCTCTCAATCTTACCGGACAATGCCAAAGTATCGGCAAAGGTGCTCAGTAAATTGTGGAATAAGGATATAAGCAAAGTTGAAAGTATTATGAAACAGCTACGAAGCAAATCCTTAATAATCGAATTCTATGACCAAGAACAAAGGAATTATATATATGAAGTGCATGACTTAATCATGAACTACTTGAAAACTACAGTCACGGAAGACGAAGTGAGAAGATTGCATAGAGACTTCCTAAAGAGTTACAAATACGATGCGGATAATGCTCCCGAAGAAATAGAAGACGATGGTTATATAGCTTTTTATATCGGTTATCATTTATTTCATACGCAAAATTTGAACAAACTATGGAGTTTGTTCGGTAAACTGTTTTTGGATCTCAAGTTCCTGGGCAATAAAGTGAGATTGACCGGACCGGCCGATGTTATATTGGATTTGCGGAAATATGAAGATCATATAGTTGATGGGGCAAGTATTCTGTTTATAGTTTCTATTTTTTTTTTTAGAAATAAATTGAGTTAAATTCTTTAAAATATAAATTTTAGATTTATCCTTTTAAGTAAAATGTCTAAATAAAAGGCAAGGCGAAAGCACAAAAATAAACTATATTTATTCATACTTAAAGATACATAAGATAAATCATGAACAAACAATTACTTATCAGATAATACACAAAACATTTAGTCACGATTAAACAAAACATAAATTTGATGTTATCACTAAAATTGCCTTATAAAAAAACATAGTTTACCTTCAGCTATATGACTCAAAAAGTTATTAATTTATCTAGTACCAAAGTATACGTAAAAATATTCCAGTATTTCTAGTAATGGAAAACTAACATTTTTAATCCCTAACAAAAACATCTAAAATCCCACAGGAATTAGACAGAGAACTACTATACAGCATCCGTTTGTACCTCAGCACACACGGAACGGATCTATACCGCTCGCCCAGCACAGATGTAGTGCAAAGTATTCTACAACATGAGAGTAAAGGCATATTGTACACTAAAGCTTCGTCTGTTGCACAACAGGGCTGCGATATGAATGAAGTTTATTTTGAATTCTTGTGAGTATTTTCTTATTTTTAGTAATAGCAACGTTAGAATATATTTTTAACTTTTCTGTAATTTATAAAAATAATTTAACACTGAAAGAATTTTTCAAATCGGACCAGTAGTTCCTGAGATTAGCGCGTTGAAACAAACAAACAAGCTCTTCAGCTTTATAATATTAGTATAGATTTGTTAAGTCCACACCGCTTCATGCAATCGTCAATCACTCTACAATATGTCTTCTTCCAACTAATGAGAGTTGATCGAGTAGTGACATACACGCATGACGAACGACTGGAGCGACGCTGCCGCTTCGTGCACTCAGTTTTGATTGTTTCTTTGAAAGATGGAAGTCATTTGACGAAACCGTGTGCATGACGTGTGTATTGCGACGACAATAGTCCTTACCTGAGAGATATCGCTGTTATCTATGCGTTTTCTAATTTCTTACATTTTTATTTTGATATTGTGTTTTTTGAACCTATACCAATATTATAAAGCTGAAGAGTTTGTTTGTTTGAACGCGCTAATCGCGGGAACTACTGGTCCGATTTGAAAAATTATTTCGATGTTAGATAGCCCATTTATCGAGGAAGGCTATAGGCTATATATCATCACGCTATGACCAACAGGAACGGAGCAATGCGGGTGAAACCGCGGGGAACAGCGAGTTTTTAATAAAGTTATATTCATTAATTTCGCAGACACGAGCAAAATGTTGAAGAAATAAAACACACGACGATAGACGCCAAAGAAATAATTACGACGGTGTGCTTTCTGAGGAATTACGTCGTAGCGGGTACTGTCACTGGCGCTATAAAGGTTTCCATTCAAGATTATTCTACTTTTGTTTTAATTTATACGAATACAATTTATTTTAGAATCACGTGATAATACCGAAACTATTCAAGATTAGTATAGAATTTGTTTCTTTTGTAAACCATAACAGGGCTTAGAACTCAAAATATATGCTAATCATGTTGTGGTCAAGTGAGTCAATAACAATTAAATTTTTGTTTGAAGTTCTTATTTTTTATTCTTAATAACTCAGGCCCCGGAACCACAGACACAATAGAAAATCTATTGTGTCTGGGACCGATCGAGCGGCTTGGGGCTCAATGGGTTAATTAATTTATAGACCTTTTTCACACAAACCATGAAAAAAAATGTTGTATCCATGTATTTGCTTAAATTGTAAATTATCAAATCTCTATCTTTATCTTGCAGTTCTTCGAAATATCAACAAACAAGCTCAAAAAGGAGCTCCAAACCGGCGACTCCGCGATCAAGTGGGTGGGCGTGTGCCCCGCGAGCCCCGCACGTGTGGCCGCGCTCGCCTGTAACGGGGCTCTTGCGTTATTTTATGTAGACGAGCTTGATTGGGATACAGACGGAGTTATTGAAGAAGGTAAGTTCTTTTTTTTGTAAGCTGCCAGTTGGTAGTTTTCTTTTTCTTTTCTTAAGTGCCAGCTGCTGAATTTGGAACACAGATGAAGTTATTTAAAAAGATTGGTAGTTTTTATTCTAAGGTGTATTTGGAACGCGGACAGGTTGGTTGCGGAAGGTTGGTATTGTTTTTTTTTTTTTAAGTTGGTATATGGTGACTCCGCTATCAAGTGGGTGGGCGTGTGCCCCGCGAGCCCCGCACGTGTGGCCGCGCTCGCGTGTAACGGGGCTCTTGCGTTATTTTATGTAGACGAGCTCGATTGGGATACAGACGGAGTTATTGAAGAAGGTTAGTTTTTATTTCGGGTGCCAGTTGGTTTTTAAGCTATTGCATAGCTTCTATCGCGGGCCTCGAGCGCGGGGACCGAATCGAGAAATTCCGTAACGAAAAAACCTCACGCTCCCCACTCCGACGGGCGGAGGTGTGACTTGAAGGCATAGCATGCAATAGCTTTACCGCGGCAGTCCCCAAGTGCCACACGTCGTTTTTTTTTTCTTAGGTGCCGGCTGTTGAATTTGGAACACGAACGAACTTATTTAAGAAAATTGATAGTTTTTTTTTTAAGGTGCCAGATGCTAGATTTGGAACGGACAGGTTTGTTGCGGAAGATTGGTACTGTTGTCTATTACTTTTTATAACAGCTGCAATGTGATGACTTAGTCTAGTTTCGCTATGTATATTATGTAGCTTTATGCCTAATTACAGAAAACGAAGAACCGTTAAACAACAACGACGCGACAAACACAATAATACAACCAAAACTGGGGCCGTTTATATCCGCTCGCTGGGCAAACACAGACGAACTGATCATCACGCACACAGCCAAAGAGATCATAATATACAAGACGAATGGACAAGTGCACCATTTTATAGACAATTTGTATAGGAACAGTGATATGTTGTGTTGTGTGTTGTGTAGCTTCGATAAGCACGCGATAGTTGCGACTGCGGGCGTGAGTTCGTACGCGTTGGATGTTATCGACTTGAAGACGAAGACGAGACATAGTTTTGCAGAGAGCGGTTTAGTTTTGGATATATTGGTTGTTTCTGGTGAGTTTATTTACTGTTAATGAATAAAACTTTTTTTGTTGTTAATGTAAAATAGAAATTGTGGCCTATTTCTAAATTTCTATTACTCATTTACGATTTATGTATTTTAATAAACAAAAAAAATAAATTATAACAAAGGCTTACAGTTTTTAAGTCGAAGAGTTTGTTACATGATTGAATAAATATATCGAAAGTTCAAAACATTCATTTGAAAATGTTTGCACATTGTTTATTCCTTATAATACACCTTCTCACCACTTTCAAAACCAAATATGCACACAAATCTTTATAATACTAGTAAATTGTTTCAGATAACAAAATAATAACGTTAAAAGAAAGGGAAATATCGGAATTTGAGTGTAAAATGAGTACCTATATAATGCAAACATGCACAACATGTAAGGGCAGGGTTATAATAACAGCTCAAAGTATAAAGCCTAACATGTCCTTTCTGTCTATGGCTGTGAACAAATCCGGTACTTTGTTGTTTGTATCTACTGATGATAGTCGAGTACTGTGCATTGATCTCAAGACGTCAGCTCATATATTTGATTTGGAAAATCGGAGAGGGTGAGTATTAGAATTTTTATTGTATGTTCAAAAAGCAAATGTTAAAAGTATGAATATGTTATTAATTAACTATTGAATATATTTATTTATTTTATGTATGAAATTCATACTATTCTTGCTGTTATAAAATTAAATAAAAAAATTGCAATACAGGGTGGATACATTCAAAGAAAACTATTTACTTAATTTTAATCGGTGATAGATTTTAGTATTAGAGCGGCCATACACGGACGGCTCGAGCGGTCGGTCGTTGACTGCTCGAGCTGTTGCTCAAACTGCGCCGTTGACGGCTTGAAGCGGTCGCGACTGCTCGAGCAGTCCGTGTACGGCAGTGAATGAATGTCTATAATTCACCGCGCGGTCGCGGCTTCAAACCGTCGGTCTCAACTGCTTGAAGCGGTCCGTGTACGGCCACCCTTATACATTTTTATGCAAAATATTATTGGAAAAAAAATGGTTGTTTGTAAAGTAGGTTTACGATCGAGATGTTTACGTGATAACGTCTTATGATGAGATGAGACGCTCGTGATGAGACGGGAGATCGGTCCGTCTCTCTCTCGTTATACCTGCGATCGCGCTCGTGAGGTTATGGTGTGACACACGTTTCTGAAATGTCACCCGACTGAAACGATTTTAAAGACGTTATCACGTCAAAAAATCAATTCAACATAACAGTTTTATTTCTTCTCTTAAATTATAATTGCCTCACTTTATACAGCGTAGAATATAATGAAAAATATATATAAAACTAAAATTTCCAGGAATGTAGTAACAATGGCGATGAGTGAGTTCCTCATGGACGACTTCGAACCTGGTTCCGATGTATTATTAACAGGCACAGGCACTATTGAGAACTCTTTGAAAGTTTGGTTCTTAGACCCGTCGTTTGTGTCGCAGAATGCTCATAAGAATGCGTAAGTTTTAATATGATTACTTTTTAATGTAGCTTGGTAATTTAGAAAGATTGATATAAATATGAACATTATTGTATACAAAATCATATCAGTATCAATAAATAAACAAATAAATATTATAGGACATTACTACACAAATCGACCTAGTCCCACAGTAAGCTCAATTAAGGCTTGTGTTGTGGGTACTAGGCGACGATAAATATAATATTTAATAAATACATATATAGATAATAACACCCAGACCCAAGAACAAATAATTGAGTTCATCACACAAATATTTGCCCTGACCGGGGATCGAACCCGGGACCGTCGGCTCAGTAGGCAGTACTTTACCACTGCGCCAACCGCGTCGTCATGTTTAGTAAATTGGTTTTTAAATAAATTATACCCAATAATAAAAAATACTTGAAACTTGACAGCGAGTTGTGTGCTTTGAATTTTTTAACTAATATTTAAAAAATTATCATGTTAATAAATCATTAACCAACTGAATACGGTATGTTTTAACTTAAACATAATATTAGCATCAATACAAATATCATATAAGCTCATTTTAGCCATTAGCACAACCTACAATTTGTAGAAGTAATTGTATTTTTTCACAAAATAACCAAAGATGTTTCAAACTAATCTCCACATTTCAGGAAGGTCCGTCTAACAACGAAATTCGACGCGAGTTTCATAGCAACACTATCACCACACACACCCACACAAGCGAACAGTTCCCCACACAGCACGCACACAACCCCACAAAGACACCAATCATTCGCCAGTGCTAAGGAAGTTAAGAAAATACTAAAAAGCACTATGAGTCTAGATAGGCATATGCTGAAACCGCTCAATTTGAAGGGAATTTGTAATGGGAATGAAGGTCAGGGACAACCGTTGCTAGCGGTGGTCGATGATAAGAATAATATACAGGTATGTTGTGCTTTTAAAATTGGATTAAGGTAAATTGTTTCTATGTTTTGTTATGGAATATAGCAATAAGTGTAATTTAAAATAAAAAAAATTGTGCCAGTTTTTGTAATAATAATTTTGTTGCTAATAATCAAACTCAAACATCTACTCATTCAATTAGACTTCTTCTAAAAGCACTTTTTAATCGTCATAGTACCATTTACCACAAATTACCAACTTGTTATTTTTGTGCATATGCTATTTTTTTTAAGTTATATAGGTCTTTTATCCAATATTGAATTGACGTTTTTAAAACAGGTGATGCGTGGTCGAAAAATATTAACGGAAATATCAACAGACATCGAACAAATCATAACAACAGTAAAAATATCGCCTTGCAACCAGCACGTTATATACGGCTTACAATCCGGCATTGTTCGGAAATTCTCTCTACGTACTAAAGAGAATATCACTATAATGGATGTGTATAGTGCTGTGAAATATTTAAATTTCGTGAATCCTGATGTTTTAATAGTGGCGGGAAAGAATAGATGCATTATGGCGTATAGGTTGATGGAAAACGGTGATTGGAAACCGGAGATGTTGCAGAGGGGAAATTGTAATTTGGGCTCGCAGGAGTTGCTTAATAATTGGCAGGGTGAGGGTTCTTTTACTTTGTTATATTATTAGAATAATCGCCCGCTCGTTTTGATAACCACAGGCAATATAAGAGAGAAATGGAAAGATATTCAAGCTATTGACAGAGCTATTTAATAGTTTCTTTTTTTATTCAATTCAAATGCTCATTAATTTTTGTAGTGATTGATAACGAATACCAGAAATAATATTTTTGACTGATGTTGCTAACAACTTAGAGTTTTTAATGGTTTCATAACAATTCTTTCCAATGAAATAGATACTCTTATACATATACTTACATCACTGGTTCTACTACAACAAAAATAAGTAGAAATTCGATTTTTATTGATTACGTGATTTTCAGGCGTAAAGAAAAAGCAGGTCGACCAAATCTCAAACTCGAGCAGCGAAATGAGTATGACGTCACGAACAATCGTAGATAATAAAGTTTTCAAGCCAAGTAACCTCGTAGACTGCTATTGGTTGAAGGATATAGGTTTAATTACCATCGAGTCAAATGCGACCATAAAGCTATGGGATGAAGATCTAAAATTGTCCAGCGTGTTAAATGGAAAGCAAGCAGATGTTAATATACGGTGCTCCGCGTTTGAAAAGGATGTGCTTGTTATATGCGATGACCGTAATTTGGCTTTTCAGGTATATTATGTGTAATGATTATCATTTTTTTCTTCGTGAACTTCAATAATTTAAGGTTTTTGTCTGACTTTCTTAAACTAAATTTTATAATAAGAAGAGATGGGATAAGACTGTATTTCTACTCCGTTTGCAACTTATCCCTATTTAGTCTTAATTGAAATCACTCAATATTTCCATTTATGCTCTTTTTACAAACAACACAAAAATCATACATACTTAATATTTTGGTTTTATTGCGTTCAAATGCTTTATAAATATTTATACGTTTTTAAAGAATAGAAAAATAGAAAAAAGTCGTATTTTTTCAGACGTTTGAATTAAAGAAACGAGATCATGTATCGTTACGAGTAATACAAGAGAGTCAACTCAACAACAGGATTATTTGCTGCGCGCTCACTGAAGATGGGAATATTTTAGCTATGGGACTCGATTCGGGAGATGTCGCGGTAAGATGTAAAAAATAAGTATTAAAAAAGAAAATCGGGTAAAAATTTTCATTTGTTTTAAATATAGTAGTCTAGGATCTTAATGATGTTTAACTGTAATCTAGCTTGTAGCATATATCTCGTGAATTATGATGTAAATGCCATTTAGCATCGCAAAGTTTATTTGTGAATTTAATACATAAATTAAGTAAATCATTAAATTGAATGTTATCGTGAAGTGAACTATTGTTCTTATGAGTAATAAAGTCTTTAAACCTAAGTGAAAGAAACACAAACTCACTTGCGCGTTTTTAGCATTAGTAATCTTTAATTTAAGAGCTTTAATAATCATAATTGAATATGCTGAGCCAGGGCCTTTTTGCAGCTACAATGCAAGTTTGATAAAGTAATTAATATCAGTTATAATTCGATTGTTACCATATGTTTTATTTTTGTATTTTTTGACGGTGTCTTAGAATGTATAAGCTTATCATTTATATTTATACATCCATCCATACACACACTGTTTGTTTTTGGACTTTGGCTTTTTCTTAACTTCTTAAATTTATGTTTTCATTCATGCAAGGGATCAATACTAGGGAAGGAACAGGTCCCCTTAATACAGGTTATACCTAGTAAGGGGGCCTGAACCCCAATCCAATATGACAAACTTATGTATGAATTCAAATAAAGATTTTATTTATTTATTTATTTATTTATTTATCATTGTGTTGTTTGGTTGCAATAAATCTTTTTGTATTGTATTGTATTGTATAAATAAAAATACTCTTTTCAGATATGGAACGTGCCGCTAAAACGGCAAGTGCGTCTGCTGAAGCACCACAAGAGCAAGGTGCAATGGTGCGGCTTCTCGCCGTCACCAACGCGCACAGCGGACGACGGGCCGCCGCTGGTGCTGCTGACGGTGGGCGCCGACGTCGTGTGGTGGAACGTCACCTATCTGATACGGAGCAAGCCGAGCCGGGCCTGGAAGTTAGTGTATTTGGACATTTTTTTTAAGCTATTGCATAGCTTCTATCGCGGGCCTTGAGCGCGGGGACTGAATCAAGAAATTCCGTAACGAAAAAACCTCACGCTCCCCACTCCGACGGGCGGAGGTGTGGCTTGAAGGCATAGCATGCAATAGCGCAACCGCGGCAGTCCCCGAGTGACACACGTCGTTTTTATTTATTTTTTCAAATTTTCAAAAATAGAATTGGGTTGGGTGTAGAACAAGCAGAGCCGTAGGTAAAATTAATTTTGAGATCTTTTGCCTGTCTATGGTGAAATAAAATTCTTTTTCTCCATAATATATTCTACACTAAAGAAGATGACTAACTATTAATGCCTAACAGTTATGTCTCAAATTTATTCTGTTGACAATCGCCTATTAAATTTATGTCTCAACGACGTCGTATAAATCATGACTATCAATAATTTAAATAAATTAACACCTTATACCATGGCTTAAAATCTATAGTATCATTCATCGGAAAACTGCCTGATAAACCGGTAGGCAGAGTTTTGTTTCAGGCAATTTTCGATTGCAATTGTTTATTTGCCTATAATTGTACGTCAATAATTCTTATTGTATAATATTCCAGGGGTAACTGGAACGTAGTGACACCGATAGCAAGCCCACTGGAACCTAAAACTGGCCTCACGCCGACCGACACCAACTCGAACACGCACTTCTTCTTCGGCGACAGTCCACTGGACCCGCACTATCACTGGAAACTGCACTGGAAGCGGAAGACGTGAGTTCCCTTTACTTTATTTGTTAACAAGCCACTACAAGGATAAAAACTATACTGAGATTTTGTTCTGATTAATGTCTGACCCGCTTTTGACCCAGGTTATAAGCGAAATAAAATATAGTGTATGTTACTTCCTTATATAACTGTGCCGCGCGGTTGTTCCCACGGAAGATACGCGACAATTTGTAAGAATATATGGTTGGTTGTTTATTACTCTTTCACGAGGATTTAAATTATACTTGGCAGTGATGTAGCTTGTGTAAATGTGTAAGCTTCACATAAGGCATAGAAATACTTGCTTGTTCCCGGGTGCTCGTGCGGATCAGTCTAGTCTTCATAATTCATTTAAAATGTTCTCCTGCAACTCACATCATCAATTTTATGTTTCAGATGCAAAGAAGGATCGAAAAGGAAAGAGATACTCGCGTGCATAAAGCTCTACGGTATGTACGCAAAATGTATCCGCCATGATGAAAAATTCTGCTGTTTTGTAACCGTTGATAACACTGGTCATGTTCATATAATGACGCTCATGGACTCACAAGCACCTTAAATTACAGATAATATATTTTCAGGAAATAATCAAATCTATTATTCGTACAGTTACACGGATAGTTAATATTCTTTTTAAATTTGTGTATGGAAAAGTTTAAATATCTGGAAATATATTGTAGATAAAGTCAAATTTGTGTGATGAGTCACATGCATTCCTGTAACTTTTCTCAATTCAATAATTGCGGGCCAATCGTTCTACGTGTTATAATAATTATAATTCCTTCGTCAGTGATAGATATACATGTAATCATTCCAGTTTAAATGCAAGGTGTTTTATAAAAAAAAACTAAAAACGGTATTTTCGAAATGATTATTCACCAGTAACATACTGCTCCAAGTTATTTGTCTCAAATTATTTTAGGTTATTAAATGAAAACTGATCAGTTATTATAACTTATTTTATGTAATGCTTTAAGCTTCATCGAAAGATATTTTTAATGTGCTCTCTGATCTCATTTTTGAGCAAATATAAATGTTTTTAATTGTTTAGATAATTTTTTAATCATAATTTTATAATTTAGAACAATTTTTTAGTAGAATAGCTGCCATTTTTTAATTTTAACTTTTTAGGCAACGAATTGTGCTCGGACAATGGTTTTAGTAAAATTTTAATTATTTGTAGCTTTACAGATAACTTCGAATAGTGCTTTTTACATTCTCATTATTTGCTAATTTTTGGCTTAAAACACATTTAAACATGTGAGGTTGTCTTTATTGTAACATTTATATTGGACATTATTAATTGATAGTAATACATATCTCGGCATCATCATTTGTTACTTTAACTATGTCTTCCAATGCATTTTTATACTTGCAAAATAAGCTGGCAATATGAAACTTTGTGATAAAGTAGGTTTTTTCAAATTTGTCAACCATTGAAACGCACATTAAAGTGATAGGTTTATATGCTTTTAAAAGTGGCACTTGTAAATATATGTTACCGTTAATAAGCAATAATAGTATGGTAAATATTTGAACCCACCACTGCATATAAGACAAATTATAGTGTTCTCCGAAATGGCCGATGGCCTTTGAATTTCAGTAAATTTATCTTAATACGTAAAATATACACCATGTTTAGTGAAATAAAAATGATGTGTACCTTATTATTATTCAAACACTTGGATATATTCATAAATTCTATTTGTAATAAAAAAAAGGATAAAATTATTAAAATTGCAAACACTGCCTATACAACCGTCCCATAAAATGAACAAGTCTGTATTTATAAATTCATCATGCCAATAAAACTGTGCCATTTTTGGTAGAATGCAGTAATTGTAAATAAAGGTATAGATTGTAAGCCTTATAGTACATGTTGGTGAGATTTAAAGCGATGTAAGGTCAAATTATGGTGCTATAAGTGATTGAAGTTTATCTCAATTTATATTTAAGAGATTGTTAATGTGTAGCTCATAAGGAATATCATATGTAATGTATAATGCTCAATTTTTTCGCATTTTCTTTTCTGTTCCTAATTTTTTTATACAATTTATTATTTTTCTCCGTAATGACATTATTATTATTATTTAATGACTTATGTTCTTAAGTACATTGTTTTACTTTTTATAAAATAATGTTATTTTCATGTCACAACACATTTTCTATTTTAATTATTGAATATTTAAATGATATAGCGTCAAATTATCATGATCTATCATTTTATCATAATGTAATACCGGTTAAAGTTATACATATTTTTAGATTTTTTAGATAATACTTTATTTTGTGAAATATTCTTTACTTTTAATAATAAACATTTTATTGATGACTATGTTGTTTCATTTTATATTTGAGAAATTACTTCAAGATTCCCTTAATAAAAGGTAAGTATTAGAAATATATTTATGTCTACCTATTTTATGCATTAAGGGTCAACTCACACCAAAAGAGCGTCGAAGCGCGGCGAAGCGGAGCGCAGTTTCCGTGTCATATGAATTTTAACTTTATCTTCATTACTATAATACTTATTATCGCATGACAAGCTCGAACGAGTCGCGCGGATGCCCGCGGCGCCGCTGGAATTCCGTGGAATTCCATTAACGGAGCCGTGCGACTGCGCGAGAAGTCGCGGGAATTCCCGAGAATGCTCGAGCATTCGCGAGCGGTCGCTGGCAATATCCCGCCCCTCGCGCCCGCTCCCCGCACGCGTCTGTGCGCGCGGGCATTCGAACTGCGCAAAGAGCGACCCGTGAATTTATCGCGGGAAGGCGCGCGGATTCCCGCGACTGCTCGAGAAGTCGCTGGAATGCTCGAGAAGTCGCGGGTCTCCGCTACTCCGCGCTTCGCCGCGCTGCGCTGCCCTTCGCCGCTCTTTTGGTGTGAGTTGACCCTACGGTCTTACTAATAAAATGGTACACATTCGCTATTCAATGGATTAGTTATTGCAATAACCTGTCTCGTTTTTATGTTTGACGTTTCATGTGAGCAAGAGCAGGACACAGCTATGCTAGAAAATGGTTGAAATTTATCCATTGTTTAACTTTTTATTATTAAGGCCGTTAATGTATTATAATTGTGATTATTTCACAACTTCTTTCATGTTTGATGTCTTACAAATAGTTGAATGTGTAGTTTTGTGTTCACGCATTGATGCACAAAACATTGTTTTTCTGTTTACAGTAATCGGACATATACCATTCCAATAATTCAAACAACATATTATTACATTTAAATTATAATAACAACGCAATCATAATTTCGCTCCTCAGGACCGAGTCATCCAAGTGTCAAATATCCAAAAGAAATTTTGCAAAATTGGCACTGACACCCCTACCATTTACTTCTGTGACTTCAATGTAGGACATATAATAAATATTTATTGTTTAAAAGTTAGTTATTACTTATTAGTGCCTTATTTTTTACTAGTAACACTAGTAAAACAAGAAGAATAATGTTTAAGTACATATTATATTTTTGATTACTAAATTTTCACAAACAAAAAGTGTATTTGGGTATAAGAATGAAAGTTGTATATTGTACTTATATAGTTTTTATTTTATAATATTTTAAACACATAGTTTTTCAATCAAACAAGTCTTTGTCCATAGTTTTGTTTCAAGCATAGTGAGGCACTGAATGTAAAACTCCTTCCTCTGTCATAATAAAACAATGTTTTTTCTTCAGGGGTTTCATGTGATCTAACTCACTCGTATCATTTATGGTTTGAACTCCTTTATCCTCTTTATATGTATATAATAACTCTTCAGCGTTTTTTAAACGTAACATTAGTGTATAGTTTTCCTTCCTTAGCCGATGTACTTCTCGACGAAGATTTTTCAGTGTTGTTTGATAGATTTTCTTTTTAAATGTAGGTGTAATGATTGAAGGTGTTTTTGTGGCTAGAAATAAGATTTTGCGTTAATTTGTTGTTATATGAAGTAGGATTATGATTATATCATTTAAAGATAATGTGATGATGATAATTATATAAATATTTTTATTTACAACTCATCAGTTTAATATAATGATTACTTACTTTTTTGCAATACAAGATCTTGTTTTGTAGAAAAACAATAATCATGTTCCACTATCATGCTACTCTTTGGTGTTTCATCAGAATTTGTTATTTGTTCAATTTTTTCATTGTCCAATATTTTTGGATCTTCAAGGCTTTCATTCGGCAACTGTGTGGAAGGGCAACTGGCTAAAATATTAAATTAAATTAATGAGGAAATGAATACTTAAAATAACATTAGCAAATAAATTATTATATAGTGGACTTGAGTGAGAAAATTTTTAAATATTAACCAAGTAGGTAACTAGCTTTAGAGCTGTTGATAATTGCACATCAAGAGATTGTGAGCTTTACCCATCTATTCAAAATAAAAAAGTAATGCTTATAGCTGAAGTTTACTATCCTACCTACCTAGAAAGTATGCCCCAAGAAAATAATTTAGTTTAATAGTATTAAAAAATAAATTTAAAAAATACCGGCCAAATTGATAACCTGCTCCTTTTTTTTAAGTTGGTTAATGACATTGCATGGTGAAGCTATTAATCTTAATATATATAAATCTCGTGTCACAATGTTTGTCCTCAATGGACTCCTAAACCACCTAACTGATTATAATAAAATTCGCACATCATGTGCAGTTCGATCCAACTTGAGAGATAGGATAGTTTAATCACAAATCGTTTTAGAGAAAGCGGGCGAAGCCGCGGGCGGTAAGCTAGTATATTATATAGCATTAAAGTAATGTGTGCGATTATTGAAAATGTTGTTCTAATACATATTCATTACACAAAAGAGCGTTCAAGTATTACTTAGCATTTGCCGACGACACTGCTATCATGGCCACAGGCATCACTTACCAGGAAGCAGGAGATAAAGTTCAAGAAGCTGTGAACCAGGTCTACGAATGGACTCGGAAATGGTGGATAAGATTGAACGAATCCAAATCCGTTCACATAAATTTTACAAACAAAAGAACACAGATTGTCCCGATACTCCTTAATGGCCAACAAATACCTTATGCTAACACGGCGAAATACCTCGGTATGACGCTTGACGCTAAGCTACGCTGGAAGGCTCACGTCAAGATGAAGCGAGAAGAATTAGGCTTGCGCTATAAGAAATTGTATTGGCTTCTTAGAAGATACTCCCAGTTGTCGATACATAATAAGCTACTCATATACAAACAAGTCCTAATGCCAGTATGGACGTATGGTATTCAGCTGTGGGGCTGTACCAAAAAAAGCAACATTGACATTATACAACGTTTCCAAAATAAAGAACTGAGAGACATTGTAAATGCTCCATGGTACATCCGTAATGGTGACCTCCACCGTGACCTAAAAGTGGACACCGTGGACAAAATTGTTCAAAAACATGCAGAAGCTCATCAACATCGACTTCATCATCACGTGAATGTTGAGGCTATCCAGCTCCTTGACACCACGGACCTAGTGCGAAGACTAAAAAGGACTAAACCTTTTGAGTTAGTGTAGTGATAAGTGAAAAGTGAACAGTGACAATAGGCATGACGAAAGATTTTGAAATCCTCTTCCATAATGTGTGTATACGTTTACTATACAAGAAAAACCCTATATTTCGGTAATAAACTTAAATTTAACGAAAATAAAAGCCATTTTTCAAAAAATATTTATCAACTGTGCCAAAACAGCTCGGAGGTGTCATGGCGTGAGCGTGACGTCACTCTTTAGTAAATACGTAATTATTTGTATGCATTGCGAAGAAAATTAAAGAAATATTTATTTAATATGTGTTATAGAAACGAATTTCAAAGTTTATAAGTGGTGTGTAGTATTGCAGTGTGAATCCACATTAAAATAATACTCAAAAATGTGTTAGTTATTATTTTAAGCGAGAAAATAATAAGAAATGATTGTATAAAGTTGGCGCGGAGAACCCCGAAACCACGTATTCGTGAATTTGCAATTATATTTCTGTTCTGAGTCAATAAAGCATACGTGAAACAATAGAAAATAAATAAAAATGCGTATTCTCAACATATTCATAACAACAAAATACATCTGACGTGAGTTGTTTACTTAAGCGTGACGTCACGCGTGTTTTAGTCAAAATGGCCAACTGCAGAATTTCAATGTTTTATTTTATTGATAATCTCATTAATCTTAGTGTTTTTAAGATTTTTAAGTCACTATATTGAATTTATTTATAATACATTTTCCCTTAAAAACACTAATACGATGATTTATGGATACTGTCGTCATGCCTATTATCTGTATAGCAAAGCACACGAGCAAAGTGACTTACTTCCCCTTAACAGACACTAAGCAAGTGACAATGGACACTCTCTTAGAATAAGTTATTTAGAAATTTAGGTTAACATAAAATTACTTATTAGTCTTGTAGGCTAGATTGTAATTTGTATAAGGTGCTATTTTAATTAGCAACCTTATTTAATTAAAAAAAAAAAAAAAAAAGTATTACTTAGCGCAATTTTTGAAGATTTTTTAACCCATTGAGCCCCGAGCGGCCCGATTGGTCTACAACACAATAGATTTTCTATTGTGTCTGTGATTCCGGGGGCTGTGTTATTAATTTAGTAAATACTTACTGGGCAAAAACAAAGAAGGTACTGCAGAATGACTAAGCCGGTTATTTCGATTTTTATCCGCTTCAGTAAAATGTCTATCACATATCCTTAATTTTCGGTAATCTCGATTTAAAACAGTACTAGTATGTTTATTCACTATTTCAGTCCAAGTCTTAAACTTGTCTGGATATTTATCAGGATTTGGAAAAACATGAAGCTTTTTACCTGAAAACATTAAACTTCATAAATCCAACCAATATTATTTTATCCTAAAAAATATAAAAAATAATAATAATACTACATCTATATAAAATTAATCGAATATTTTTCTAACTTTTATATTAAACTAGTGGTCCGCCCCGGCTTCGCCCGTGGTACGTATTTAGTATCCTATATCCTTCTCCTGGCTCTAAACTACCTCCCTGCCAATTTTCAGCTAAATCGGTTCAGCCGTTCTTGAGTTATAAGTGGAGTAACTAACACGACTTTCTTTTATATATATAGATTTATAAGTAGTAAATAAGTTAAATTTTAATCATTAAACGCAGGTTAAATTGGTTTCATTAATAATTAAAACGTTTAACGTACGTTCTTCTCGGGAGCAACCTAATACACAAAGTTTTGACATTTTGATTTTTGATTCAAAATAAAGGTAAAGTTCAGTCTTCAGTATTGTTACTGTACTCTTTTCCTATGATTCAGGCAGACCTAACTGAAACTTATCACTATCACAGTCACTATCATCTAGATTCTAGATGCTATTTGCTAAATTGATTTTTAAAGAATATTATTTTGAAATGAGAAACACATAATTAATAATTATTAACTATAACATTAAACAGGTATTGTTTAGTAGTGTAAATTGTATCGTGTAAAGTCTTTATTATTTGTAAATTGTTAACAAAAGTCACAACCGTAACCACAAAAGCATTATTAATGCAGCTGTTGTGACATTTTGATTTTTGAACATTTTTGACATATTGTGATATTTTGAAATTTGAAGTTTCCCTTGAGCCACAGGCAATCAAGACAAATAGCGAATGCACGGATGGCAGTGTGGTTTTTACTTTTCTGTGGATAGGGAATTCGTGATTCGTCAAATTTTCAATCTTCAATAGAAGAAGAAGAAGAATATCACAGAACAGTAAGAACCACAGAACAGTAAGAACATAATAGAAGTGTGATGTGGGCGTGGCCCACGTGTCACTAGTAAGGTAAGATCACCTAACTCGCTCTCAGTTGTGCGCAGAAAAATATTCAACTCGGTTGTCAACTGTCAAACCTTATTTCCATATTTATTCATTATTTAGAGCGTGTTGTTCGGTATTAGAGTGGAAAAATGATAGCAGACGAAATAATATCAGCAATCGAGGCATTTCATACCATCGGTAAGTCTTATTTTAATTTATTTTAAATATATTTTATGTTACAACTTCGCTTGTCGTAATTTGTCAAAAATTTATAGAAATATTATGTCAAAATGAACCTTAATCCATAAGAAATAAGTACTAATATAGATTGAACAGCAAACAAGACTTTCTGGAATATTATTGAAATAAACAAACGAATGTCGGATTAGTGATGCATGTGGCGCATATCGACAGTATCGATACTTTAGAAAAGACAAACATTTTAAATATTAAATTTTATTCTATTTTTCTTTAGCTTTCATTTGTCCTATTTATTTATAGATTTTCGAAAGAGCCTAATTTAAAAGAGAAATGGATAATAAATGCAACGTGACGAGTTAACTGGATGCCGAACAGCAATAAGCAGTCTAACAAAGGCCACCGATACATCAAACCTACGGCAGTTCCAAAATTTAAAATAATGCATATTTTCTGTTTGTTTTGTAAATATAGATTTATACTATTCTATTCCGTTTTTTATTTAAATATAATAATATGAAAAGACGTACTTAGTAGTAATAAACATACTCCAAAATGTGACACATTATCATATACTCATATAATAGAAAGAAAAAAAATGCACAAAAATATATTTATTTGTGAATTATCGATAACAAGGCTGACATCCCTTAGAGCATAGCATCAGGTTAATGTCAAGTTAATGTCATTAATTTAGAGTGACACAAATTTCAACCTTATCTTTATGTGTAGAGGTTCAAAGTTATATGTATTGAAAACCAACGCCATCTGTTGTGGAATAGCTGAATGTTTTCGAATTTGGAATTTCTGAGCAAAGAGAAACAAAACAGCTAATATACCTAGGGATGTTATACTAAAATAAACCGTAACTTGGTTCGTTAGGGTACATATTGAAATGCTGAATTTATAACCTAAGTCAGTTTTTACTCAAATTAAGCTGTCCAATCAAAGGCATAGTTTACTTGTAGTGTACTGTATAACTATCGGTTTAAATGTGTGGGTTTGGCGACACTGGTTTTCATACTAATGATGACATTATAGCACTTCTATTATGTTCTTACTGTTCTGTGGTAAGAACAAAATAGAAGTGCTATAATGTCATAATTCGTATGAAAACCAGTGTCGCCAAACCCACACATTTAAACCAATAGATAAACAGTACACTACAAGTAAACTATGCCTTTGATTGGACAGCTTAATTTGAGTAAAAACTGACTTAGGTTATAAATTCAGCATTTCAATATGTACCCTAAAGCAACAAGTTACTGTTTATTTTAGTATAACATCCCTAGGTATATTAGCTGTTTTGTTTCTCTTTGCTCCGAAATTCCAAATTCGAAAAACATTCAGCTACTCCACAACAGAGGGCGTTAGTTTTCGATAGATATAACCTTAGAGTATATATACTATCTATAGAGTGCGAACACAGAACAGTAAAAACTAATAGAAGTGTGATGTGGGCGTGGCCCACGTGTCACTAGTAAGGTAAGATCACCTAACTTGCTCTCAGTTGTGCGCAGAAAAATATTCGAGTCGGTTGTCAGCTGTCAAACCTTTTTTCCATATTTATTCATTAATAGGGACGTGTTGTTTTGTATTAGAGACCAAAAATGATAGCAGACACAATAATATCAGCAATGGAGGCATTTCATACCATCGGTAAGTCTTATTTTAATTTATTTTAAATATATTTTATGTTATAACTTCGCTTGTCGTAATTTGTCAAAAATTTATAAAAATATTAAGTCAAAATGAACCTTAATCCATAAGAAATTAGTACTAATATAGATTGAACAGCAAACAAGACTTTCTGGAATATTATTGCAATAAACAAACGAATGTCGGATTAGTGATGCATGTGGCGCATATCGACAGTATCGATACTTTAGAAAAGACAATCACTATAAAATATTAAATTTTATTTTATTTTTCCTTAGCTTTCATTAGTCCTATTTATTTATAGATTTTCCAAAGAGGCTAATTTAAAAGAGAAATGGATAAATGCAACGTGACGAGTTAACTGGATGCCGTACAGCACTAAGCAGTCTAACAAAGGTCACCGATACATCAAACCTACGGCAGTACCAAGATTTAAAATAATGCATAATTTCTGTTTGTATTTTGTAAATATAGATTTATACTATTCTATTCCATTTTTTATTAAAATATAATAATATGAAAAGACGTACTTAGTAGTAATAAACATACTCCAAAATGTGACACATTATACTATACTCATATAATAGAAAGCAAAAAAAATGCACAAAACAATATTTATTTGTGAATTATCGATAACAAGGCTGACATCCCTTAGAGCATAGCATCAAGTTAATGTCATTAATGTAGAGTGATACAAATTTCAACCTTATCTTTATGTGTTGAGGTTCAAAGTTATATGTATCGAAAACTAACGCCCTCTGTTGTGGAGTAGCTGAATGTTTTCGAATTTGGAATTTCTGAGCAAAGAGAAACAAAACAGCTAATATGCCTAGAGATGTTATATTAAAATAAACCGTAACAGGGTGCGTTAGGGTACATATTGAAATGCTGAATTTATAACCTAAGTCAGTTTTTACTCAAATTAAGCTGTCCAATCAAAGGCATAGTTTACTTGTAGTGTACTGTATAACTATCGATTTAAATGTGTGGGTTTGGCGACACTGGTTTTCATACTAATTATGACATTATAGCACTTCTATTAGTTTTTACTGTTCTGTGAGTGCGAACAACCAAGTGGGAACAGTAGGCACAGGTGGGAACAACACGACGTTCCCGCCGCGAGCGCTCGCAGTCGTGGTTGAGTGCTCACGAAGTGCGTTGCTCTGGATTTTTTTTCATATTACGAATAAACATGGTGAAATGTGCTGTTCTATCTTGCAAAAACGATACTAGAAAATACACAAAATTGAAATCCACTATCACATTCCATCAGTAAGTCGATTGTTATACTTATTTTTATGAAAATAAATCTAGCATCGCGGGGGTGAAGGGTAGGTGAGAGGCGGACACGCGCAGGCTTGCTCGCGCGCCTCACTGCCGCCACGTGATCGTAGTGATGTGACCTGACCAACGCTGTACTCGATATAAAGTTTACTAGAAGAACTATATTTTAACAAATTATTTATTGAACTTAAAATTTTAAACTCTTTTAAAAATGTATTATAAATATATTTGTGGTGTGTTTTGTATGATACACTTTCTAATATTATGAATGCGAATGTAAATGTAAAGTATGTAATGTTACGATATATTTTCTGAACCGCTAAATTGATTTTGAAGATTTTGATAGTAGAATGGATAAAATTAAATAAAAAAATTATTAATATTATTTATTATATTATCATTTTAAATTATTAATTATTTCTTAATATTTTTTACCATTTTTAAAACATTATTATTATGGTTTGATTTATTATTAAAGAAATAGCACTAAACCTGATCTTTTATTTTATTAACTTTATTATTTAAAAAGTACTCACGTTTTTCTGATATTCCAATTAAAGATATTTTTTTAAAGTACTTATAATTAATACAAGAAAATTTCATATATAATATTTAATATTCAAATGGAATAAACAAACTTTATTCAGTTGGTAGACAAATTTAAAATTACATATTTATACTTTATTCGTATATTTTTCCTTTAATAACTTATTGAACATAAAATTTACTTAGGATACATATTTATTTACATAACTTATCGACAGTTCAACACGCAATTGATACCTACCCATCCCTATTTGTCACACACACATCTATATAGTATCTATAGCTCATCTGCCTACGATGCGCAATAAGCAATTTGTGCAATACACTCGCTCTATACTATTGTATATACTCTAAGGATATAACTTTGAACCTCAACGCATAGAAATAAGGTTGAAATTTGTGTCACTCTACATTAATGACATTAGCTTGATATTAATCTGATGCTATGCTCTAAGGGATGTCAGCCTTGTTATCGATAATTCACAAATAAATATTTTTTTGTGCATTTTTTTCTTTCTATTATATGAGTATAGTACAATGTGCCACATTTTGGAGTATGTTTATTACTACTAAGAATGTCTTTTCATATTATTATTATTAAATAAAAAACGGAATAGAATAGTATAAATCTATATTTACAAAACAAACAGAAAATATGCATTATTTTAAATCTTGGAACTGCCGTAGGTTTGATGTATCGGTGGTCTTTGTTAGACTGCTTATTGCTGTTCGGCATCCAGTTAACTCGTCACGTTGCATTAATTATCCATTTCTCTTCTAAATTAGCCTCTTTCGAAAATCTATAAATAAAAAGGACAAATGAAAGCTAAGGAAAAATAAAATAAAATTTAATATTTATAATGTTTGTCTTTTCTAAAGTATCGATACTGTCGATATGCGCCACATGCATCACTAATCCGACATTCGTTTGTTTATTGCAATAATATTCCAGAAAGTCTTGTTTGCTGTTCAATCTATATTAGTACTAATTTCCTATGGATTAAGGTTCATTTTGACTTAATATTTTTATAAATTTTTGACAAATTACGACAAGCGAAGTTGTAACATAAAATATATTTAAAATAAATTAAAATAAGACTTACCGATGGTATGAAATGCCTCGATTGCTGATATTATTTCGTCTGCTATCATTTTTCCACTCTAATACCGAACAACACGCCCTAAATAATGAATAAATATGGAAAAAAAGGTTTGACAGCTGACAACCGACTCGAATATTTTTCTGCACACAACTGAGAGCGAGTTAGGTCAGTTAGGTGATCTTGGGTGATCTTACCTTACTAGTGACACGTGGGCCACGCCCACATCGCACTTCAAGAATATGCTTTTATTATTAAAAAAAAAACTAAAGGGGACCTAACGAAAAAATTGTGGGACCTTAATGGACCTAACGGAGACCTATCGATCAAGGTCATTTTCGACCCAAAATTCCATTGATGGGGTGCTAAGTTTGCGTTGGTCCAATAAACAACATATTTTATTATATTATGTACAAAATTATGTCGGTAGAATACCTAGCCTTAAGAAAATGTCCTGTATTATAATTATCTTAGATTATTAAACAATTCTTAGAAAAAATGTAAAAATTACAGGACATTTTTTTACGACCGTATTGCTATCACAAAAATAACATTGTAAAATGAACGAAATTATTTTTGCTAGCAATTTATTGCTCTTAGCTAGCAATGGTATCAGTACAGTATTATCTATGGGTATCAGCACGGTTTGAATTTGAAATTCCAACGGTTTTCAAAAATCGTCAAGGGCAAGGAGATGCACAAATGTAATAGCGCTTGTTAAAAAGTTTGTGCAGCAATTGAATCGTTTAATTTATAAGAAAATACTGTGTGTGTGTTTTTTCAGAAAAAATCTCTAATGTTATAGTAGTTAGAATTCAATAAAAGCATTTTACATGCTTTTATATATTTTGTTGTGACGCTTGTAAACTTGTGCGTTCATAGTTTACGTGTAACAATTAGCGATACCGTTACAAAAATAATCTACAATGGCTCAGTTTAATTATCTCAATGAAATAAATAGCTTAGCAACAATTGACGGCCCTATTACTCGTGGACCAGTCCAACGATGGGCAAAGAAATCGGGAAACGAAAACATCAACCCCGCACTGAGTGCTTCGTTCAAGAACAATACGAACGTGAACTTAAGTTCATGCAACCAATCGATGCAGAAATTATCCATTTCTGCTAATCAAAGCTGCAATAATAGTGTCCTTTCAAGCAATAAAACGCCAACAAGGAGTGAAAATAGAAAGAATAAGAAGTCCCCTTCAAAAAACAAGTCACCAGGTAAAGTACTGTTCTAGACTTATTGACCTTTTCCAATTTGTTACATGGATTTTAAATATAATTTCGTTTTTAGGCCGATCCACCACACCTACACCTAATAAAGCATCAAAAACACCCAACAAAGCAGATAGATTTATACCATCCAGAAGTAATTCGAACTATGATCTATGCCACTATATGGTAAGAAAAAGTTTTAATTATTGTTTAGTAAAATTTTATGGTTTTCTATTTAATTTAAATTTAATGTTAAAAATACTGAACATTTTTTCTTAATTTATAAGCTGAATCGCGATGAAGAGAAAAATAAGGAAATTGCTCAATCTACAACTGTGGAGAACATTAGCCGAGCACTAAATGACACAGAGCCTGGCAAACTGCTGCAGTATGGATGCAAAGCCCCAGCTCCCCCCGAAGGCTACCAAAACAGACTACGAGTTGTCTACTCACAGGTAAATTGATAATAATTTTTAGTAAATATATATTTCAAGTTATATTTACTACTAGTGGTCCGGCCCGGCTTCGCCCGTGGTACATATTCACGTTTTCTCTACATAAAAACCATCCTCGAACTTCAAGGAATATTATAAAAAAAGAATTAACGAAATCAGTTAAGCCGTTCTCAAGTTATGCGCTTACCAACACATTTTGGGATTAATTTTTATATTATAGAATATCTACTGTTGCTTTATTTGATGTAGCTTCGTTAGAGCTTGAAAACAATACTGGCTATAGTTATTAAATATTATTTAAGAGATTCTAATTGTAAATTTTATTTCATTTTATATGGACAAAGAAACAAAATAATTTTTATTCATTTACAGGCGAAGGTTCCATCATCAGTAAAAAATACAACTAGATATATCCCTCAACTTCCAGACAGGATACTTGATGCCCCTGATATTATTGATGATTATTGTAAGTTTTAAATTAGGTACTAAATTTTCTATTAATTTGTTTTTTTTTTTCCGTAAAATTTTTGGTTTACGTTCATAAATCGTAGGTTTTCTTATTAAATATCTCTGTTAAAAAATGAAATAGGAATTGAAGTATGTATACAAATAATATAAGTAAATATTAGTACAAAAATTTCCTTTACATGTTTCGTTTACAGATTTAAACCTGGTTGACTGGAGTGCATCAAATATCTTAGCTGTGGCTCTAAACAATGCGGTATATCTATGGAATGCCGGTACTGGACAAATTGAGGAATTGTTAACATTGGAAGGCTCGAATACTGTATCATCGGTAGCGTGGGTACAAGGCGGTGGATCACATTTGGCTGTCGGCACTTCGTCTTCCACAGTTGAGCTGTGGGATTGTGAGAAAATGAAGAAGTTGAGGGTATGTATAAATTGTCAAAATTATGTATGATTGTAATTCTTGAATAAAAGTGAACTCCCATTCCCATGTCCCCTAGTTGAGTAATGGGCAGATGCATTATATACATCTGTTTCACTGATCGATTCTCTCAAGTAGGTGATCAGCCTTCTGTGTTGGTAGGACACCTCTTATACACATTCATGTCATTGCGTAGTAAGACCCCTGTAGAACCGCCATCCTGTTACAAATGACTCGAAATTTTGTGTCAATATCTCCTGGTCTAGTATTCTGTATTAGAATACAAATTGCTAAGAATAAAGGAGGCAGAGCCGTGGATGGAAATCTAGATTATAATATGGATCATAAGTAGTAAATGTTTTTTTAATAGTTCTCCAATCAATTTTCTATGTTAAACTTGCAGTTTCAGGCCAGGTCAGGCCGAATTATTTAAACTTCAATACTTTGAAACTCAGTCCTTCATATCTTTACACAGATAATGGACGGACACACAGGGCGCGTGTCGTCACTAGCGTGGAACTTGTATGTGGTGTCGAGCGGAGCTCGGGATGGCAAGATTGTGCACCACGACGTGAGGCAGCGGAAACATGATGTTGCTTCGATACGGGCTCACTTCTTTGAGGTAAGTATATTTGCGTGCGAAAATGATTTTCATTTAAATCATTTAAAAAGCTTTTTACCCTTTAAGCCAAAGGTTATGAGTGAATAAACTACTCACTAAAAAATTTTCCCAAGCAAAACTTTGCTGATGCGTCTGTTAGGCAGTTTTTTTTTCTTCTAAAAGTTCTTTTTTCTTTGAAAAAATTTTTACACATTTGAATAAAAAGTTAGAAAACCGCAACGCGCCACTTGGACATTTTTTACGACCTTTTAATAGGTAATGGTGAGTCTAGATGTTTATAGTCAGTTATACTTTCTTTGTTTCAGGTGTGTGGTCTGAAATGGTCTCCCGATGGTAAATATCTGGCGTCAGGTGGTAATGACAATCTCCTGAACATCTGGCCTATTGAACAAGGACAGCACTACTCTCAACCGCAGTATTTGTACTCATTCAAGTAAGTTTTTGTTAAATTTTTATAGATTAGTTCAGATTTTTATAGACTATTTCATAGAGATAATAATATTTTTTTTTATCTAGTTTGTAGTTAGTATAATTCATATTTACGTTTTTTTTTTATTAACACAAAAAAAATATTTCTAATGGTTCTAAATCATTTATCGTTCATTTACAAATTTTTCTATATCATTTGAAATATTTTCCATTGTAACTTAATTCGTAATGGTAACCGTTATTATGTTTTATTGAATATAGGTACATTAAGTAGTGAATGCTAATCTTGTTAACGATATATTCGGTATCAATTCTCTAACAATATATTTCTCAATGTCCCATTTATTTCAAACTAATAGTAAATATACAATTACAGCCAACACCAAGCAGCAGTGAAGGGTCTGGCGTGGTGTCCGTGGAACAGCGGTCTTCTGGCGTCCGGCGGTGGAACGGCTGACCGTACATTGCGTATTTGGAATGTTAAGACTGGAACGAATCTAGCCACGGTTGATACTAAATCGCAGGTATACATTAATTTGGCTTGTTCAAATATAAAATAATAACACCCCCTTGTATATAAGTTATCTATTGCTATAACTTAGTTCAACTTGAGAGATCAAATGCATTTAAAACAAATCTGAACATACTCAAACATTTTTTACCTTAACATTTTTAATGTGGACTGGAATAACTAAAAAATACAGGTCCCTATACAACTTATTACGATGCAATTTAGACCGCTATAAACTTCTTATAAGGTCATAGAGCTAACATTAATACCAAGCGGCAAGCGGCTGAAGGGGATGATGTAATGTTATAGCAAAGTGTAATCGATTTATGTGTGCACGTTTAGGTGTGCTCGGTGGTGTGGAGCACGCACTACAAGGAGCTGGTGACGGGGCACGGCTACGCGCACAACCAGCTGGTGCTGTGGCGCTACCCGACCCTCGCGCGCGTGGCCGAGCTGGACGGGCACGTGGCGCGCGTGCTGCACCTGGCGCTGTCGCCCGACGGCACCACCGTGCTCTCCGCCGGCGCCGACGAGACGCTGCGGTACGTACACACGCACACGCGGGCCGAGCTGGACGGGCACGTGGCGCGCGTGCTGCACCTGGCGCTGTCGCCCGACGGCACCACCGTGCTCTCCGCCGGCGCCGACGAGACGCTGCGGTACGTACACACGCACACGCGGGCCGAGCTGGACGGGCACGTGGCGCGCGTGCTGCACCTGGCGCTGTCGCCCGACGGCACCACCGTGCTCTCCGCCGGCGCCGACGAGACGCTGCGGTACGTACACACGCACACGCGGGCCGAGCTGGACGGGCACGTGGCGCGCGTGCTGCACCTGGCGCTGTCGCCCGACGGCACCACCGTGCTCTCCGCCGGCGCCGACGAGACGCTGCGGTACGTACACACGCACACGCGGGCCGAGCTGGACGGGCACGTGGCGCGCGTGCTGCACCTGGCGCTGTCGCCCGACGGCACCACCGTGCTCTCCGCCGGCGCCGACGAGACGCTGCGGTACGTACACACGCACACGCGGGCCGAGCTGGACGGGCACGTGGCGCGCGTGCTGCACCTGGCGCTGTCGCCCGACGGCACCACCGTGCTCTCCGCCGGCGCCGACGAGACGCTGCGGTACGTACACACGCACACGCGGGCCGAGCTGGACGGGCACGTGGCGCGCGTGCTGCACCTGGCGCTGTCGCCCGACGGCACCACCGTGCTCTCCGCCGGCGCCGACGAGACGCTGCGGTACGTACACACGCACACGCGGGCCGAGCTGGACGGGCACGTGGCGCGCGTGCTGCACCTGGCGCTGTCGCCCGACGGCACCACCGTGCTCTCCGCCGGCGCCGACGAGACGCTGCGGTACGTACACACGCACACGCGGGCCGAGCTGGACGGCCACAAACAGACATGCAAACGCAACGTGAAACCATCACAGCGCACGCACGTATACATACATACTTCATCATCCCGCAAACAATACACGCGAGCCAAGCGCGCGCGCACGCAGGCAGTGAACTCGCTCAGGCCGAGGTGTACACTCACCTTGGCCTGCGAGTACAATATTCTTGCTTTTAAATATAGACACATGGGGATGAAAATTCTCTCGTATCATATAAGCAAGATGGTGAAGGATAACCTGCATGTATTTAGATACATGAATGTATGCGCAAAAGCACGTACGGACACATAATATGTATCCTACTAATATTAATATAAATGCGAGAATTTGTGAGGACAGATGTATGGATGTTTGTTAGTCTATCACGCAAATACTACTGAACCGATTACAACTAAATTTGGTATCCCGGAAATCCCACAGAAGCGGGAACTATGTATGTTTTATTTTGAAAATGCGAGCGAAGCCGCGGGTAGAAATCAAGTATACTATCCCTATAGTATATAGTTTATATCTATATACTATAGGGTGTATGCATTCGCGCATACAATAATATTTTAATTTTCATTATTACTACTTCCTAGTAGTTCAGGATACATCGCCCATTTTTGCAAGTGACTACTATCAAGCTGATTTTCCGTTTGTAGCTTTATTTTGATGAGACACCGAATATTTTCGTGTACGAAACTCTCGATTGTGGTAGCTAACAGAGATAACAAGGATAAAATTTTTTGATTTGATGGTTCTCAAATATTTATTACGCAATTTGTAGGACAATATGTCTGTTGAATTATATAAACATTAACTAAGTGAAAACAAAAAAATCAGCTCGTTAGTAATCATTTACGATGACCTTGTTATCGATACACTTTGGAAAGGGGGACTCTTTGAACCAACCATAGATTTTGTAGGACAAATATTTTTTCGAATAATTTAGGTAATTATCTTGAGCTTGAACAAAAAAAAATTCAGTTAGTAATAAATATTTGAGAACCATCAAATCAAAAATTTTAATCCTTGTTATCTCTGTTAGCTACCACAATCGAGACTTTCGTACACGAAATTATTGTAGTCCGTTTTCTTATGGGCATGCTTGTATGGAAAGGTATACATTTTTGAGTAAAGCAATGCCATTTGGTACGAATGTTGTTCTCGTCCACCTAAGCCCAAATCGCCCGGTAGCCAGTCTTTACTCCCCGGGAGAAGGGAGGGAGGGGGGGTTATAGAACAGAGCGCCCGGCGCTCCGAAAAAAAATTCTGGCGGAGCCATTTGGACCTTTGAGTCGAGTTTGTTATCGTTTTCAGGTAACTAGATAATGCCTGATTCATTCCCCATACCAGTTTTTTTAGGGTTCCCAAGCAAAATATGCCACAATCCTTAAATTAAGGAATTTTTGGTAGTGGCAAAATCCAAACAAACCAGTATATTTTTATATTTTTGTATCAAACCTGGTTTATAAAAAAATACTGTCTGAAAGGCCATTTAATGCAGATTATAAAAACATTAACATGTAATATATATTTTACCATTTTCAATGTAAAATAAATTAAAGAAAGTATAGAAACGCTCGTTAGCGCAGCATAGGGGATGGCTAAAAGACCCGAAAAATAAGCGATACTAACAAACAAAAACCAGCCAAGTGCGAGTCTGACTTTTTCATCGAGTGTTTCGTACTTATTTGTCCCATACCATGTTAACTTGCCTGGTAGAACCTGGTTAACGGATACACACACACTTTCGTCTTTATAATATTAGTGTGATTTTAAATCATCTTTAAATTATAAATGAAGTCAGGTAGCATTGTTAAAAATAAAGATATATAATAATAGAACGTTTTCGTAGTAATAATAATGACAACCACCTCCACAAGTACATAATTCGGTACTTTTGAGCTGGCATATTCAATCCGGAACTACAAGATTTCACGTACCAACGTCTTATCAATTCAAAGCTTCTCTTTTCTTTTTATTACAGATGGGCAAGGAATATTTTGATTTTTTTAGGCCCTCAAATACAGCCCCCAATATACAGCCTGTAAAACTGCCCTTGAGGTGTGTTGTTTAAGGGCAGCTTCTGTGGGAGGCAAATTTTCGATTTTTTGTTAAAAATTTGTTTGCAACCCTCATTTACTGTCACAGCGGGGTATGATGTGAAAAACAAACATGTAACTAGGTACTTATAATACTTATAAAAAAATATAAGTTCTGGATAAGAGCATCTTTAAAATATCGTGACCGTCCTTACCTATCATGCATTGTAATCACAAACTATTCAATTTCACTGTCTGTATATTTGCCTCTGTAAAGTGCTTCAAATCCTCGTGTGACATCCGTTCCTATAGTTCTTTTAGACTTTCTAGCTTTGGAACACACGATATAGTAATAGTAGCCAAAATAGTGTTAATAAGAATTATTGTTTATAAGAACAGTCGAAAGATATGGCTAGTACAAAATATCATGTGTTCCAAAGCTAGAAGGTCTAAAAGAACTATAGGTACACATGCATTTAAGGTATGGAAGACATATCCGAATGTCACACGAGGATTTGAAGCACTTTACAGAGGCAAATATACAGACAGTGAAATTGAATAGTTTGTGATTACAATGCATGATAGGTAAGGACGGTCACGATATTTTAAAGATGCTCTTATCCAGAACTTATATTTTTTTATAAGTATTATAAGTACCTAGTTACATGTTTGTTTTTCACATCATACCCCGCTGTGACAGTAAATGAGGGTTGCAAACAAATTTTTAACAAAAACGGATAGGCAGATCGAAAATTTGCCTCCCACAGAAGCTGCCCTTAAACAACACACCTCAAGGGCAGTTTTACAGGCTGTATATTGGGGGCTGTATTTGAGGGCCTAAAAAAATCAAAATATTCCTTGCCCATCTGTAATAAAAAGAAAAGAGAAGCTTTGAATTGATAAGACGTTGGTACGTGAAATCTTGTAGTTCCGGATTGAATATGCCAGCTCAAAAGTACCGAATTATGTACTTGTGGAGGTGGTTGTCATTATTATTACTACGAAACGTTCTATTATTATATATCTTTATTTTTAACAATGCTACCTGACTTCATTTATAATTTAAAGATGATTTAAAATCACACTAATATTATAAAGACGAAAGTGTGTGTGTATCCGTTAACCAGGTTCTACCAGGCAAGTTAACATGGTATGGGACAAATAAGTACGAAACACTCGATGAAAAAGTCAGACTCGCACTTGGCTGGTTTTTGTTTGTTAGTATCGCTTATTTTTCGGGTCTTTTAGCCGTCCCCTATGCTGCGCTAACGAGCGTTTCTATACTTTCTTTAATTTATTTTACATTGAAAATGGTAAAATATATATTACATGTTAATGTTTTTATAATCTGCATTAAATGGCCTTTCAGACAGTATTTTTTTATAAACCAGGTTTGATACAAAAATATAAAAATATACTGGTTTGTTTGGATTTTGCCACTACCAAAAGTTCATTATTTTAAGGATTGTGGCATATTTTGCTAGGGAACCCTAAAAAACTGGTATGGGGAATGAATCAGGAATTATCTAGTTACCTGAAAACGATACCAAACTCGACTCAAAGGTCCAAATGGCTCCGCCAGAATTTTTATTCGGAGCGCCGGGCGCTCTGTTCTACAACCCCCCCTCCCTCCCTTCTCCCGGGGAGTAAAGACTGGCTACCGGGCGATTTGGGCTTAGGTGGACGAGAACAACATTCGTATCAAATGGCATTGCTTTACTCAAAAATGTATACCTTTTCCCATAAGAAAACGGACTATTGGGTGTCTCATCAAAATAAAGCTACAAACGGAAAATTAGCTTGATAGTAGTCACTTGCAAAAATGGGCGATGTATCCTGAACTATAGAACTCTTATAACACTATGCGTATATGTTATAATGATGCAGGGGCTAATAATATAACTGTTTTCCAGATTGTGGAAGTGCTTCATGCTGGATCCTTCAAAGAAGAAAGAAGCGACAGAATCGAAAGCTGCGAAATCGCTGCTCAATATGAACTCGTTGATTAGATAATACAAATAACTTATGTTAAATCAATTTGCACGACTGAAATCATGTGATATAGGATTTAATTGTATTATTCAGTCAGATCTATTTTTAATTTCGGTAATTATTGACTATTTTACTGACGTTATAACTTTTATTAATAAAATTATTTTTATGACTGGTTACTGTATGATTATGTTTTAATAATAATTCTCCCATCGGTAATTTTAAGGTTTTATAACGCATTGATATATATATTTGCATGATATCTTGCTACGAAATATATTTTCGATGCTTTAATTTTCGACATTACAAGTAGAAGTTGAGGTCGTAAAATGTATTACGATTTTTATTAGTAGGTATAAGTCTAAATTACGGTTTTTCTACTTCCTCTATGAAGTTACTTGTTTCTTTCTTAAACATTTCATTACCTCGGCTTCTTTGGTTTTACGCATTTCCAGCGGATTATTAATTTATAAATATTGTATGAAGTGGTCTATAAGAATATTTTGAGTACTGTGTTATTTTTGAAATAAATAAAGATTTCCATTTATCTATTGCGTTTTTATTTAAAATATCTGGAAGTTAAAAACAAAATTCCTATCCCGTGCCTATCAAGGCAAACATTCGAGGACATATTCAAAGATAAAATTATATCCAGATTATTGATATGTCAAATCCAAACTAATATTATAAATGCGAAAGTAACTTTTTCTGTCTGTCTGTTACTCAATCACGCCTAAACTACTGAACCAATTTTCATGAAATTTGGTATGGAGATATTTTGATACCCGAGAAAGGACTTTTTTTATAGGCTACTTTTTATCCCGGGAAAATGACGCAATCCCGGAAATCCCACGGGAACGGGAACTATGCGGGTTTTTCTTTGACTATGCGGGCGAAGCCACGGGCGAAAACCTAGTAGGTAATAAGTGTGAATAAAGTTTCTGTGATGACAACACAATTTTGTACAGTACTAGCGTTAGCTACTATTAAGTATTCTGTGACAGTAGGTACCACTAGCTGACCAGAAAAACGATAATATGAAACTTCTTATCATTAGAAGTATAAAGAATACTTCATTACACATTTTCATTTCCTATAAACATCCTCATGCATTCATATACAAATCGGTTGACTTATTTTCGAATAATTAGGCAACTAGAATAATTGCTAACAACAACTACAAACTAAAATACTACGATCAAATCGATTAAAAGTCCTACATATTTGATGATTGATATGTAATGTAAACCTATTTTTACCCGACTACGGCGAAGCAAAAGTAGGAGTTATGATTTAGTCTTTAGACCTGTATGTATGTAGGTATGGATGTTCATCTGTTCCCCCATAACTTCTAAACTAGTAATCATAATTAGACAAATGATAGCATAATAAGACAATGGTTACAAATCCATATTGAGAGTAAAACCATTCCAAGCTTGTCTACACTACTATTATAAAGAGGAAAACTTTGTTTGTTTGATTGTAATGAATAGGCTCATAAACTACTGGACCGATTTTAAAAATTCTTTCACCATTCGAAAGCTACATTATCCACGAGTAATATAGGCTAGGTTTTATCCAGGAAATCCCACGGGAACGGGAACTATGCGGGTTTTTCTTTGAAAACGCGGGCGAAGCCGCAGGCGCAAAGCTAGTTTAGTATAAATCTGTAGGTATGTATATTGTAGGTATGTATTTGCAAGCTGCACTTAAGTATAGTGGCGCTCTCCGACTCTCGTAATTTCCAATCAAAAACTTATTTTTATTTTCATATTATTCCTACATCAATAATTTCATCAATCGAAAGTGAACATGTGAAAATTCAAACGTATTAGCGCAACTACACTTCTATTCGGTTTAACACAATCAGCTATCGAAATTAGTTAAGTATTCCATAAAATAAACTGGAAAACACGTGTGCGTTACCCAGGCAAAATGTTTTGCTTTATAGAGATGAGACTTAAACAAATAATTAGTGTATCATGAGGAGCAATTTGTTTACTAATAGCAAAATTTGTTTGAATTGTAGTTTTTAAGTTATTTAAGAAAAACAAATTTTGCTGGAGTAACGTTTGAAACGTTACCCAGGCAAAATCGTCTTTCAAAAATTAGTTTCAGCACGGAACCAAATACATGAATAGATAGCTTTTGTTGCGTAGTAAATGTTTATAAATAGCAAAATTTGTGTGTGGTATGCTGCCCTGATAACAAAGAATGCAGTAATCGACATTTTTGGGATTTTTACTTTTTGCAAGAAATGGGATCCCAAGGGGTTTATTAACATAAAAAAAAAATAATTTCATAAAAAAAGTACCCGGAAGTATGTTTTTTAGCTACCGATTTTTGCAGTACTTACATGAAAACTATATCAATGATAAGAAAAAGCGCCGTATTAAACATGTGCTAAAAAATAATGCAGTAATTGTTAGTATACCCTAAAACAAAGTGCAGTAATAGCCATTACTGTAACATTTTATTCTAGTGTCTGTAGACCAATTGCTACGTCAAAACGCAGTTCTCCACATTACTGCATTTGTGTGTAGTAAAAGTTCGCGAGATCGTAACCGTACGATACAGTGCTGCGTTTTGTTGAAGCAAATCTGTGCGTCGTCGTCGTTCGGTGAAGTGAGACGTGCGGCACGTGTGCTGCTCCGGCGCGCTGTTTGTTTTTTAAGGAACGAAATTTTGTTGAGTTGTTATAAATTAAAGTCTATCTTTATATATATTGTATTATGTATTACATAGCATTATGACCTTGAAATAAAAAAGCTATCATCTGACGTGACAAGTCAGATTTTAGTTTTTTATAACCTAAAAATACAGGACTACAAATGCTTCTTACTAGGTATAAATATGTAGGTACAGTACTCCAAAATTAATAATGCGCATGCAGATCTTCGCTAATTATCGTATTTCCAGGAATACCCGAATCACCCCGAATCATTGAATCGTAAGTGCTCCAAACAATGCACTTGCATCTTGCACCTTGTTTGAAAGAAATAGGAGTCAATTTAGAGTCATACACAATCGAAAACAGTTCAGGCGATAGGTGACGGTAGCCTGTCAGTCCAAAAATTAAAAAATCCGTCAATCGTCTTTATATATTGGTGGTGATGGAATCATATAGAGCTGCTGTTACATACCCTTCTTAGTTTTGTTTCAAAGTTGAATTGTCCGATAAAATGATTATTTACACAGGTAGCAGATAGCAGTGGGGAAAGTGAAAATGAATAAGAGCATAATGAAAGCTCTGATCATTCTACGATATAATATACAAGAAATAGAGATAACCCCTGATTCTGTAAATCCTTTGGACTGAGATTATAATGATTAGATTTCTGCAATTTAAATATAAAGCAGTGTTTGAAAATCATGTTTTCAAATATAAACTTTGTCTTATATTATAAACCTTCCATACATCCATCATGACGCCAGCTTCAGTAAGACACTTTAACAGTTCTAAGTATATAATTTTCTGAGTAAATCAATACAACAAATATATATTCGCAATTGTGTGGCTTATCCTCGCTATTAACTTACATTGAATTATCGAAACAAATTTCGTTACTTATCTATTTTTCCATAAAATCACAATAAAACTCATAATTCTAATAAACTATGCATAAAGAAAATACATTTAACCACTTTAAACATATCATCTTCGGAGGCTCGGGTAATATGACAGTTGCCGAACAGTGACGAATTTTTCTATGTTATCAGTTTGGGAGTACTGTACTCTGTAGGTTTTCAATAACTTTGTTTGCATACTCGTATACCTAAAAGATACATAAAGTTACCTATCTGACAGAAATATTAAAATCGTAATATGTAGGTACAGCCAGCATCAGAAAAATCTGAGCGTACGAAGTGGTCAAAATGATCTGAAATACAAAAATTCAATTTTATCTTAGCACTCACACTATTCAAATTGTTCTTAGCATTCAACGTACCAAAAACAGCGTACGCTAAGATGTTTTTGGTACTTTGAATGCTAAGAAAAATTTGAATAGTGTGAGTCTAAACTTTAGACTCATACTTTAGACTCTAAAGTATGAGTGCTAAGATAAAATTGAATTTTTGTTCTTCAGATCATTTTCACGCTGACTGTACTTAATATTTCCAACGATAGGTAACTTTAGGTATCTATTGGATAAATCTAGTTCCAATTAGGTAGGTAGTTTACAGTAGATTGTACGTATAAGAATTAAGAATATTTATGTGGCGCCCGCGGATTCTAACGCGTTTTTGCTTATTGCTCAGCTTCTAAGTGTGATGATGATATATAGCTTAAATTTTATTATTACTATAAATATTTCCTACTTAATCAATGTACCTAGATTTATTTCAGAACATTTTCTCTTCATAATGTCTGCCAAAAACTCCCGCGGAAGAAGCATGTTAGACATGGTGCTGGGTAAGCTGGATCGTCAAACAGAACCTTCTACTTCTACAGAATTTAATTCAAATCAGAAAGATGAATCATTTAGTCTGTTATGTGATGAAACCTTCCCAAGTTCTTTGATGGATATATCGCTAACAGATGACATTTGGAATAGAAGAACCATTCTACAAAATGCCCCAAGATAACAATTTATATCATGAAACACCTACAACTGATTCCAGTCATGCCGTAAATAATAAATATAGAGTCCGAAAAGTATATTATATATTGTTCCTACTATTAAATAAATATATACATGTCAGTTTAACTGATGTTAAAATAAATGTTGTCTTAATTAAACTAAATTTTCTTCTACAAATTGTTTTATTTTGATATCCCCGCAGTGGGTTTCAACCCTAGAGCATTTTTTTAAATCTGTGTAAAAGTGAGAAGATATTAATATGTATACATCTTCTTAGCCCCGGTCATTAAAAACCTGTATTAAATACTAAACAATAACGCAGTAATCAACATGCGCTAGAACATAATGCAGTAATGAGCGCAAGTACTGTATTTAGACTTAGTGTCCTGTGATTTTCACATGGCCTGATGCTAAACCTAAACGCAATAATACGCATTATTAATGGATATACTAATTTATGAAATATAAGATAATTATCTTTGTAAAGCTTGTATTTTTTCCCATTTTATTGATAGATTTCAAGGTCTATAAAATATAAACATCTTCCTCAAATATGTAAAAATGTCTTTCGCGCGTTTATCTCAAAACCGCCATTTTGCGATTACTGCATTCTTAGTTATCACGGCCGCGGCAGTATAGTTCTTTAGTTATTTAAGATTTTGCTGCGGTAACGTTTTGGGATTTCCCAGATCTCGAAAACGGCTCAACGCAGAAGTTTGAAAAAAATACCAATAAAAGACCTCAATTTGTTTAAATTTGTTTAATCATTAGTTTTTGATTTGGTTGACGTAAACCAATGTAATTAAATGGTTTCAAAAATCAGAAGAAGCGGGTTTACATGTAAACCAATACACTTATAACCAAATAAACAGCTGTAAAAAATACCCGTGGTTCGACGCTTGTTTACAGCAGACATTTTAGATTTCATACTTTACACGTTAAGAAGATAAAAACAAATTTGATTTATTTTAGACTGGTCGTACTTTAGCGATCGAATACGCAGTTCCCATAACATTAAGAAACATGGCATACTTTAAACAAATTAAAATGATTCCTGAAAATTCCTTCCTGTTAATTGCAGCTTTGAATTACGGCTCTAATGAAAGTTATCTCAAAAACAAGATTATGTCAGCCATTCTCTAATGAGCCGACCAAATTGAAAAGGTCACATAAAAGCGACCGCACCATACATAAGCGCAACCATCTGAAATGAACAGGATAATATAGATGTTTTGTTAGTACAGTTGAATACAAAAGTTTTCTGGTCAGGTTAGTTAAAATAATAAAATGGTTAAGATTCATTATTTTTATTTAAAAAATCAGTCTCATACAAATTATATGTATTGCTTTGCCTTAGCATCAACATTTTTGAGTTTTGTTACGTGTTACTTAGAGTGAATATTTTAACATTACATGTGACTGCCACAGGTGGATAACCCGTGAACCAATCATTGTCAAAGCGTCGTAACCTTCTTTTAACTTAATGTTGAAATATCCACTCTAAGTAACACGACATAAAGCTCATATTTCAATACCACAGTGTGACTTGAGTTGGAATTGAGTCGGCGTTGTGTGTGTAATGTGCAAAGCACATTTGGCCGTAGATAACCAAAAAGGATCCAACCCACAAAATGTTACTTTTGAGTTATTGAAGTTTGAAGTTTAACCTGTGTTTGTTCATATAAAGACTTGCTTGTGTTAATTGCTTCTTAAGGAAAAGTGTGTGTGTCAATGTATATTTTATTCTTACAAACAAATTTTATTGAATTTAGTTTTATTTCTTGAAATATTCAGCTAAATGTGTGTTAGGATCCTTTTTGATAAAACCTATTTTCAATTATGATAAGTGAAATTTCATTTCGCAAAAACGATTCAAAGTAGCTAATTGCTACTAAGATCCTTATTTTTTTTTTAATTTCGTAAATAAAACAACTAACTTTCAATTTTTTTTCATTATTTATATAAAACATATTAATTCTATCCGATTTACTATTCTTCTTCGTGTGCAAAGTCCGGTTCATCGCCATATCTACATCGTCATGAAGTCTTGGATTGCCCCCTTGGATTGATTTATAGAAATCCAGGCAGTATTTAGATAAATAGTCAAAGATTGACTCCAAATCGTCTAATTGGGCTTTTCTTTAACATTTGGCCATAGTCATTGAAAATCATTATCAGATACCTCCGAAGATTTACCTTTCGAGCCCGCCCATACATACAACTTTTGCATCGACTAAACTGATCTGTCGAGCTGTATTCTCCTCTTGAATTCAACATGACTAAACTGTTTAGTCGATGGAGGTGCGCATACAATCGATTTCAGTCTTAATAATTTATATCCCCAACAAACCTTACAGTCTTCTATAGGCATTGAATGAAGGTAATAAAGATCACATGAGCGCGTGATCGATAGTTGTGCGAGTAATTTTTTTTTTGTTACTTCGACATGTTCGTCAGCTTCGTAAATTTTTTCAGGTATTTTCGAAGTGCTTCTATTTTAGAAAAATCGGTATAAAAAAGGCAAAGATGTGTGACCCGATCAAGATACTTGGAGTGTGAACTTAATGCATGCCTAACGCCTCAAGCTTTAAATACATAATATTCAGTCTATCCAAATGTTCTGAATCGTTTTTGTTATTAAACCAGTATACATTTCTAAAAAATTCAGTTTAACAAAAGAGATCCATGCTTTCTGAATCTTTTTAGTGATTTATCTATTGCATCATAATATCATAAAAATTAAATATCTAAAAGGATCCACATGCTTTTGGATTTTTTTAAACATTTTAGTTTTGTGTTAGTTTCTTAGACTGAGCGTTTTACAATATGATCCAAGAAGAATGGATTGTTTTTACGAAACTAAAATATGGCTTCTCCATACATGTGGGTTGGTACCCAGTGTCAATTTAACGTCAAAATATTCATATTTTACTTGGATTGTTTTTGCTAATCGAAAATATAGACCTAGACGAGCAGTTTGGTATATTTAACTCATTTTCGGTCATGTTGTGGGTTGGATCCTTTTTGCTTATCTACGGCCATTTAATGTTTTTTTTTACAAAATATGTATTATCGGCTTGCCTATATTTCTTGCCCTTATGAGGGACGGTTTCGAGCATATTCTATAAAAAATGTATATAATCACAAAACTTTTAATCACATCACATCAAATCACAAAACATTTGGTTTAACAGAAACAACAAATTAAGTACTAAAAATATAGCTACATGTATATATGTTTGTATTGTTTTAAATCACACTATAAATTATACACTATGATATTACACTTTTATTAACTAGTAAAAATTGTGTAATATGGTACTGCACTTAAAAAATATTAAAAAATCGGCTTCACGAATAACGTTTTTCTGCTTAACTGTACAAAACATCGGTTACCAAGCTGCTAATTTGCGAAGATTACCCGTACGTACGGTGCAGTCGCTTTTACGTGACCTTTTCAATTTGGTCGGCTTATTAGAGAATTGCTGACATATTCTTGTTTTTGAGATAACTTTCATTAGAGCCGTAATTCAAGGCTGAAATTAACAGGAAAGAATTTTCATGAATCATTTTAATTTGTTTAAAGTATGCCATGTTTCTTAATGTTATGGGAACTGCGTATTCGATCGCTAAAGTACGACCAGTCTAAAATAAATCAAATTTGTTTTTATCTTCATAACGTGTAAAGTATGAAATCTAAAATGTCTGCTGTAAACAAGCGTCGAACCACGGGTATTTTTTACAGCTGTTTATTTGGTTATAAGTGTATTGGTTTACATGTAAACCCGCTTCTTCTGATTTTTGAAACCATTTAATTACATTGGTTTACGTCAACCAAATCAAAAACTAATGATTAAACAAATTTAAACAAATTATGGTCTTTTATTGGTATTTTTTTCAAACTTCTGCGTTGAGCCGTTTTCGAGATCTGGGAAATCCCAAAACGTTACCGCAGCAAAATCTTAAATAACTAAAGAACTATACCACACACAAATTTTGCTATTTATAAACATTTACTACTCAACAAAAGCTATCTATTCATGTATTTGGTTCCGTGCTGAAACTAATTTTTGAAAGACGATTTTGCCTGGGTAACGTTTCAAACGTTACTCCAGCAAAATTTGTTTTTCTTAAATAACTTAAAAACTACAATTCAAACAAATTTTGCTATTAGTAAACAAATTGCTCCTCATGATACACTAATTATTTGTTTAAGTCTCATCTCTCTAAAGCAAAACATTTTGCCTGGGTAACGCACACGGAAAACACTTGTGTTCATCCTTTTTTCTACATCTAAATTACTTCATACTTGATCTTTATAATTATTGTTATATTAGCAGCGACATACCTAATATTAAATAACCGGCCAAGAGCGAGTCGGAGCGCTCTCAACGAACGTACTTTTTAACCGACTTCAAAAAAAGGAGGTTCTCAATTCAGCCGGTATATTTTTTATTATGTTGTAACTCTAAAATGTATGTTTTAACAATTTTTCCTTTATGATTTATCTGTGCTGTGTGTACATTGCTTTAAGCCAAAATTCAAGACTGTTCACGCGGAGTAGGTACAATAGGTTTTGGTTGCCCTGCAATTGTCGAAATTTGCGATAATTTTTCAGCATTATCTTCTGGTTACGTTGACATTATTTAGTTGATATGATTTTATTTTATTACACCTTAAAGGTATGTATGGCCTGAGGTTTTGGTGTGAATATCAGTTTAATACATATAAGTGTCCATGAGCAAAAAGAATGTAAATTTAAAAACAAATTTTTATATGATCTAATTAAAAATTCATGTTTTTCGCAATTTTTCCTAGATTTGTGTTATAAGACGTTACATTGTACCATATTTCATGACTGTGTACACGGGAACAACCCGGTAAGTTTTGATTTCCTTGCGAATGTTGAAATTTGCGAAAAATTTTAGCATTTACGGTTGTATCTTTTGATTGCGTTGGCTTATAAGTATCACAGCATCAAAGGACCGTAGGAGTATTCGATATGAATTTCAGCTTGATGCGTTCCGGAAAGTGATCCTATATAAGGGTTCCGTTTTTTCCTTTTGAGGTTCGGAATCCTAAAAATTATGTTTACTGGGGTACATAACATCACACACACACATCACAAATAAAAGACAAAAATAGGTAAAAAAACATTTATTCTCTAAGTACATTGTAAATAGGTATGGAATGTAAAAATAAGACAAAAACAATTGATACGTGCGTAGTAACCGTGCGCTAATCTTAAGTATAGAGGTGGTTAAAATGAAAATAATTCTAACGATTTGTTAGTGGAAGCAGTATTGTGACTAGAGGTAGTAGCAAATTTAGACGCACATTTATTTTAGCTTTACGTAAATGCAAGGAAGGAACCGAGAATATAAGAGAAAGCTAAGTAATCTATTAGGACCGGTGCAGATATGGCGAAGCGCAGCGCATTTTTCATTTTCAAACTATTATGAACATTGTTCTCATTAAAATCAAATTAAAAATCAAATAACAACAATTTATTTCAGGGAGCATCGAAGCGTCACACGCGAAAGGTAGCGCGCTGCGCTTTTTTGAATGTTATTTTAATGAGGTCAATGTCGATAATAGTTTGACAATAAAAATGCGCTGCGCTCGTGGAATATATATTATAATGTCTATATTTCCGTGGCTGCGCTACGCTCCGCCATATCTGCGCCGGCCCTTATTGCTTCATAAATTGATTAGTAGAAATTTGATAGCTTTCATACTGGCATTCGCACCAAAATAAAAGATAAAGCCTCGTTTACATTTGAAAATGTAAAAATTAAAATTACATGCGCTTGATTTTGTATGAAACTAATTCTATAAAAGGCGCTCAGTGTCTTTTTTATTGTTGAACAAAGCAAAATCAATTGATGACAATTTTGAATGGCAGTGATAACATGTATATCTATTATCTAATTTATTGTACTTAAAGTATGTTCTCAATCTAAAGTACATGTAACTAACAATAATAAAATTCTTAATACTTTTCGAGTTACAACTAAATATTAAGGAGTAGGTACACCTAACTAAAAAATGTAAAAAATAGGTGTTCTTATTATTCAAATTAAAGTACTTTTCATTATGCTGGAGCACATTAAAACTTATACATACAAATTAAATTAAATTTCGTAGGAATTTTATTAAGGGATAATTAATTATTTTATTCTATTCCGATAAAATCTTAATCTAAAATTTATAAGCTCTGATTTATTATCTCTGTTTTATATATTTTAAATTGTTAATTAAAATGTAATTAATATGGCTCATGGCGAAAATTAAATACGCACTTTTAAGTGGATTTTTGAGATTCACTCTGATTCGTAATAAAACTACAAAAATTAATAAAATGCAACTATATACTATCGTTAATAAAACAAATAACGTTTAAAGCAAATTACAATATGTATAAAAATATCATAATTATTCGATAGTTGATTAAATCATAGAATCAGTTCAAATTAATAATGCGATTTCAAAATATGTGATGTAAGTACACGACATTGATACAGTAAAATTAAAACTACAACAATAAATTCATAATGCGATTATTCTAAAAAGTATAAAACTTTGTTTCATTCAACTTACTAGCGAAAACGTAAACAATAAACGTTATTACATTTCTCCTACTAAAATCTATATTACATATAGTTCAGGATACATCGCCCATTTTTGCAAGTGACTACTATCAAGCTAATTTTCCGTTTGTAGCTTTATTTTGATGAGACACCGAATAATTTCGTGTACGAAAGTCTCGATTGTGGTAGCTAACAGAGATAACAAGGATAAAAATTTTTGATTTGATGGTTCTCAATTTTTTATCCTTGTTATCTCGTATATAGTCACTTGCAAAAATGGGCGATGTATCCTGAACTAATACGTTATATTTTAAATGTAAATGCAACTTCATTTTTCAATTAAAATAGTCTACATAAATACATCATCGGAATGATAAATTGTGATAAATGTGATGCAAAATGTTTTAAAAGATTTTATTAAGGCGGTTATATCACAGAGGCGATGCTCCTTGCGTGCGCGCCATCCAACATGGCGGACATGGCGACCGTGTTCGATATCGGTTCGGCATCTCGCACCAAATGTTCGTGGCTCGTTGTTAGCGCGCTGTTTATTCCATATTTAAAACTCCTCCGAAGACTCGATCGAATGCTTTTCGCCGAATCGCTCTTGCGTACAAAGGAACGTCGCAAGAAGTCCCGTGTGAGTGTGAGTGAGTGTGACGATGTCGGTCTGTGTGAGTCGGTCTCGTCTGTGATCGTGATGGAAGGCGCCGCGAATGTTCCAGAATATTCTGGCGGTTGCATTTCCGGTTGGCGGTCGACGCTTTCGCTTAGTGTGATCGGCAGTTGGGCCGTTTCTTCTGATTGGTCGACGCGTTGTGATGTTATTCTGTTGATAAGAAATAACGTAATTTTAAAACAAAGAATGTTTCATTTAAATGTTTTTAAAGCCTAATAACTCAGGCCCCGGAACCACCCACGGCTCCTTCCCCGGGGGCCGTGGGTATCTTTGGAAGATCTCCCCCACTATAAAAAAAAGGCCCCGGAACCACAGACACAATAGAAAATCTATTGTGTCTTGGACCGATCAGGCCGCTTGGGGCTCAATGGGTTAATAATTTTTTGTTAGCAATACAGTTCAGTATCAGTTAACTTCAGTATCTGGTGGAAATAACAATTATTATCAATTTCCTTTAATAATAAATTACTTAAAAATACATTTATTAGTAGTTTTGCCCATTGCGGTACTATAATCTAACGACGACGTACTTACGCAATTACACACAAACACACACACTCACCTTCGCAGCGTCCTAAAGCTCCTACGTAATGTATTGAGTAGCCTTGCACCCGTCGCAGTACTATACGACGGTGGTGGTGTATACTTCGGCGGAGGGTCTGGCGGTTGTCTCGCCGGTACTGCTGGCGGTACTGCTGGACCTGGTGGAGGAGACTCGTGCGCTGCGCCCATACGGGGACGGTAGAGGTTCTGGAAGCGCTGTGGGGAGTAATAGATAATTAAAAAATAGTCAGGATAGTGCCTAACATTTTTTTTTTCGTTTGTGTGTGACAAAGTGTATGGCAAGTCATTACGTGTTAAGTGTGGATTAGAAAGTTAACTAGTACAGCAATAAATTTAGTTGATATTTGTAATCTGTAGATGTAGTAGGAACAACTACACTCACAATCACCTCGTACAATATCGTAAAAATGTCTATGTGGCGCTGTATAAAACATTAATATCTTATTTTGTAACAGTAACGTTCAATTTCTATTGCTTTGCGCAGGCAAAGCTTTTTCTTAGCGTGATTGTAAGCCTAGTTGTTTACGTTAATGTACAAATATATTTTTTTACGTAGGTATATGTACAATGTACATTGTGTGATGCATAGATTAATCTATGCATCTATAAAAATATTATGTTTGTAGTGGATCATTTTTGGAAGTACGGGTCCGATCATGAAATTTATTTCACTAACAGACAGCTAAACTATTCAGTAGTGATATAGAATATTTTTGAAGTGAAACTTCTTTAACGGGGTTGGAAAAAAATTTAGTGTAACATTTTTCGTTACGCGTGACATTTTTCCGTTACGCGCCATCTTTTTCTTATCCCTACCACGCGTGACTTGACGTATTTCTGTAAAGTTGCATATAGTAAATTATTTTTTGAAAAAAAAAGGTCATAAAGAAGTTTCATTTCTTACGTGTGTACACTAGTACACGCACACCTTTTTTTTTATTCCGGGTCAACCTGGATGAAGTCGTAATATGGAAACTATATAATAAGACTGTATCGGTACAGGTACATTAGCTTGGAGAAATTTTTGCATATGTAGTGGTGTGTATATTACTCAGATCTTAGAGCGCGTTTCCACTATATCGTTCTGGCCTATACAAAAATGTTTCGATATCCTAACATTACTATTTAATTTTATACTTATTCCTAGCAACACTTTTGTTTTCAATAAAAACAAGTTTTTATTTGAAAGAAATGGTTTTGACTTTATAAAAAAAAATATATCATTCAATTTCACGTCCTTGAGGAAACGACAAGGCGACTACCGTGAAACAATAAAATATCGTGTCCATAATAATTTGTTTCATAATTAATATTTGACCATAATAATTACGAAACAAAACAAATAAATAAATCGTCACTTGATAGTGGAAAGTGGAAACAGGCACAAAACCAGAATAAACCAGTTTACGCTGTCCGCAGGTACCACGTGCAGTCGTTTGGTACCGTTAGAACATAAAGCACACATTTCATTCAAAAATTATAATTATTAGTAGTTTAATAATTGTTAAATTTTGTATTTGTTGATTGTTGTTATTATGTATTTGTATTGTTATAATATTTGTTGAAGTGTTTAATTTGTGTGTAAGTGTTGTAACTTTATATTGTTAATTCAAAATGGCTCCAGTGTTAAAACATGGTCGAGGCAAGCCTTTGACTTCTCAAACTAAAGAATTAAACCTTAAATGTCGTTTCTCTTTCAGGTTAGTAAATTTTTCATTTTAGTAACATTGTTAATGTAAAATTTATACGTAGATATGTTAAATGTGCAAATATTAAAATAAAGTCTCATCTTTTTCAGAGGAGAAACACATATAGTTTAATTTAAAATCCCTTATATATATAAAATAAAAACTAAAAATAAAATGTTGTTTTATTTTATTTGCTGACCATACACTACTACAAACGCAAAAATTTCTCCAAGCTAATTTACCTGTATCATTTTTAGTATTTTAAATCATAAAAACTCAAAATGAATGACTTTAAAAAATAATCAAATGGCAATGGTTCGATGAAAGTTTTAAGTGTAAAGTTTATAAAAATAATGTGTAAAAGAATATGTGTGTGTGATTAGTTAAATTATTAATTAGAAAATGAAGACAAAAGTCCAGAAACTTTATTTGGATAAAGTACCAAGACCTTTGTGATATAAGCAAGGTTGAATGCATCGAGAAAAAGCTTATTACAAGGTAATGTGCAAAGTTACAATCACTATAGTAGAGCCATTTTAATAGGCAACATTTGACAGTTCAACAAAATTCAACAACGTAACCTAGTAACGACGACATAGAATAATATGATATTTCGTTTTGTTAGAACTGCACATTTGCTTAACTTTTTTCAATTACAATTATATATTTATAACAATAATGACCGATACAAGTAATTTTAAGATTTCATTTTACTGATAAACCATCCTAAACATAATAAACAATTTCTGAATTGAAGAACTGACGTCGCTACAATTTTGTGTCAATAAACATTTTTTCTTTTTAAATACTAGAGACGTTACTCTAAAAATCGAAATCTGACATCTAGAATCGAATGAATTGATTACTTGTGAATAAAAATCATCATAAATTAATAAATTCGATTGACAAATGTTTCAAATCCGTATCGATTAATACACTTCAATCGATGTTTTTAAGCAGGTTACCTCTCTTCGAAGATAAAATTGATAGACGTCAAATGTTGCCTATTAAATTGGCTCGACTATACTTTATTTTATCACACATACGACTAACAATATACAACAAAAATTGCTGAAATACAAAAAAAATACCAAGTCTTACCAAATCGTCCATGCAATCGCCGATAGGATAGTCCTTGAAGCGTTAAGTTATTGAAAATATTTAAATAAATTAGCAGATTTAGAGACAGGAAAAATAAGGGAAGAAAAATAGCGTTTTGTGTTACCGCAATATATTTTTTTTCTTATTATTATGCCTTACCTCAAGAATATCAGGTGGTCCCTTAGTTAAGTGTCTCCAAGTTTGAACGAGCGCAGCAAAAGGCAACAACATGAGCGCTCCGATTTGCGCACACACAGCTGTCTGTCGACACCATATTGGCCAGTATCTATAAATATACGGACAATGGTGATTGGATATATTAAAACAGCTCCTATATGTATTTGCTTGCTTGATTAAAAACATAAAAAAATTGGTTGTCTGTAAAGTCGATTTACTGACGATAGTTGAACGTGACAACGCGAACGTCTTAAGGCCGATTGTGCTTCTTTGTCGCTTGTTCCGCGCTCTCGCTTGCACTTCAAGCCTTACATGAAACGCCTCAGAGCGAGGTAACGCCGCATGAGTCATGTTTTTTCGTGCGTGCAGCCGGCTCTATCGAATTATAAGACGTTGTCACGTCAAAAAATTCTACAGCAATACTACAAAATTGTCAGGTCATACAAGAAAAAGTGTTTGATGAAATAAAATTTGACATCATTATAGCAACTTTAAGATACACCGTGATTTTGTTTACCCTGTTAATTTTATCCGTACGTACACTCGCGATGATACTGACTAATTTGAGCAAAGTTTAAAATTGATTCTTAAAAGTAAATTAAAAACGTTTAATAGATTTTTTCACAAACTTCTTAAAAGTAAATTAAAAACGTTTAATAGATTTTTTCACAAACATCTACATACACATTTTAACTGTAACATACAACTGTACGCCCCCGAATATTATTTCTTTCCGTTCGGGACCTCTCACGGCGTTTTCTATTAGTCACGTGCTCCGTGCGATACTGCAGGCAAGTTTAGAAATTAAGTAGTCCGCGTGGTTATTTTTTTTTTTTTGCTTAGTGTTGAAAAATGTTTGTATAACATAGAACGATTTTGTGACAAGAAAAGAGTACGTACAAAATAAAACGATGTGTGGCACTCGGGGACTGCCGCGGTAAAGCTATAGCAATTTGCATGTTATGCCTTCAAGCCACACCTCCGCCCGTCGGAGTGGGGAGCGTGAGGTTTTTTCGTTACGGAATTTCTTGATTCGGTCTCCGCGCTCAAGGCCCGTGATAGAAGCTATGCAATAGCTTAAAATCACATTTTCAAGTTGCTCTCGTAATTATTTGTTCTACGCATAAGCGTCGAGCACTGACAATCGACGGACGGCGCGGCATGCGAAAGTATATGCATTTATAATACGCAAATAGGTACGAAATAGTGGGGTCCAGAATCAATAGTTTCTAAAATATCTTCAAACACGATTTATAATATTAAAAAAACATTATTTATTAACACGGTAAACAAAATCACGGTGTATGTTATAAAATTATTTACTTACCCTGCAGGTTTTCTCCAAGTATACATTTGACGTTGATGGCCGACACGGAAGTCCATTACGCAAATTGCCTACAAAAAAAAGAATAAAATTAATTAATTTATTGAGCTGCCATTTTGTTTTATTCTGTAAATTCAAAAGTTAGCACTCGAGTGGACGAGTACCGAACTTTTTTTGTAAAAATAAAAAAAATAACAAAAATAATTAAGTAGATTAACAATTTTTTCATCCATATCGTTAAAAATATTAGCACGCGAGCGTCTCGACGAGCGCGCGCGTCACAACCGACTGGTTCGAGTGCGGCGCGGGTTAACGGACGTACCTCGCGGTGGGAGACAGAGGGGCCTGACGTTGATTCTGAACCAACGCACGTGCCGAGCGATCGAAGCGAGCGTGCCGCGCCACTGGCCGGCGAGGGTAAGAATCAACTTTTTGTATGGTTTAAAATTGTTTTATACACACCTGCACAGATGTTTACAGATTTTATTTTTGTATGTTTTGAATAATGTGTTTTCTGTAGGTATATTTTAAATCGCGGAAGTCCCATCGTCAGCACGGGGTCGGGCTCGTGGGCGGCGCTACTCACACAGAGCGACACGGGCAGCACCACGGTCCAGGTGAAGCTGAGCAGCGCGGCGAGCGCGGCGGCGAGCCGGGAGCCGGGCCCGTACAGCGCGCCCACCACGCCGTCGGGCGAGTGGGCGGCGCTACTCACACAGAGCGACACGGGCAGCACCACGGTCCAGGTGAAGCTGAGCAGCGCGGCGAGCGCGGCGGCGAGCCGGGAGCCGGGCCCGTACAGCGCGCCCACCACGCCGTCGGGCGAGTGGGCGGCGCTACTCACACAGAGCGACACGGGCAGCACCACGGTCCAGGTGAAGCTGAGCAGCGCGGCGAGCGCGGCGGCGAGCCGGGAGCCGGGCCCGTACAGCGCGCCCACCACGCCGTCGGGCGAGTGGGCGGCGCTACTCACACAGAGCGACACGGGCAGCACCACGGTCCAGGTGAAGCTGAGCAGCGCGGCGAGCGCGGCGGCGAGCCGGGAGCCGGGCCCGTACAGCGCGCCCACCACGCCGTCGGGCGAGTAGGGCCGGCCGCGCACCGCGAACACGCCCACGGCCAGCGCCACGTGCACGCCGCCCTGCCACCACGCGCCCACCCACACGTAGTCCACGAAGTGCACCACGCGGATCCCCGCCTGACACATTTTCAAGTTGCTCTCGTAATTATTTGTTCTACGCATAAGCGTCGAGCACTGACAATCGACGGACGGCGCGGCATGCGAAAGTATATGCATTTATAATACGCAAATAGGTACGAACAGAGGCGGCTCGTGACAAAATTGTATGGGTGTTCACTTGAAATAAAACAACGAAAATATAATAGCGTAAGCGGGATAATTTCTTACGAAAAAAAAAATGATCACCACATTATAAAATATTTAAACACTAAAAATTAGAAAGTACAGGCTATTTCAAAACAAATTCAATCAGTAACAGTCTTCGAAGAACACCTGCAGGTCACTCCATCAATTCCGGTGGTTAGGTCTCAACGTAACTAACAAAACGAGCCCAAACTCGGCACACCTAGCTCTAATCGTCTATTAGTTCCAGTAGCAGTCTTCGAAGTACACCTGCAGGTCACTCCATCAATTCCGGTGGCAAGGTCTCAACGTAACTAACAAAACAAGCCCAAACTCGGCACACCTAGCTCTACTCGTCTATTAGTTCCAGTAACAGTCTTCGAAGAACACCTGCAGGTCACTCCATCAATTCCGGTGGTAAGGTCTCAACGTAATTACGTGCTACGTGCAACGTAAACAAAACGAGCCCAAACTCGGCACACCTAGCTCTAATCGTCTATTAGTTCCAGTAGCAGTCTTCGAAGTACACCTGCAGGTCACTCCATCAAGTCCGGAGGTAAGGTCTCAACGTAACTAACAATACGAGCCCAAACTCGGCACACCTAGCTCTACTCGTCTATTAGTTCCAGTAGCAGTCTTCGAAGTACACCTGCAGGTCACTCCATCAATTCCGGTGGTAAGGTCTCAACGTAACTAACAAAACGAGCCCAAACTCGGCACACCTAGATCTACTCGTCTATTAATTCCATTAGCAGTCTTCGAAGTACACCTGCAGGTCACTCCATCAAGTCCGGAGGTAAGGTCTCAACGTAACTAACAAAACGAGCCCAAACTCGGCACACCTAGCTCTACTCATCTATTACTTCCAGTAGCAGTCTTCGAAGTACACCTGCAGGTCATTCCATCAAGTCCGGAGGTAAGGTCTCAACATAACTAACAAAACGAGCCCAAACTCGATACATCTAGCTCTACTCATCTATGAGTTCCAGTAGCAGTCTTCGAAGTACACGTCAGGTCACTCCATCAAGTTAAAAACTAAATATGAAATTTAAAATCCCATAAGTATGAAAAACTATAAATAAAATCTTTCCTTGGTGTGCCTTGGTTGTCGGTGCAGAATGCGTCAATGATCAAGTTTATTAGGTCAAATATTTTGTATGTACGTACAGCGATCTTTTCGTAAACGAGGAGCTGCCTACAAGCGTCACAGCGTCTAATCACAAAGGCGTCCGAGCGCCGACTAAATTACTAAAATATTTCATTACAAATTTTTGTACAATAAATCAAGATAGTGACAAATAATATAACCCTTATTTCCATGCAATAAGTATCACGCGTTACAGTTAAATATGTGAAAAAATAAGATTTGATTTTAATTTTTTTCTCAGCTTATTTGTAAAATTTTGATAGTTTTATTTAGTACCTTTTTGAGATAGACATGTCTACTTACTGAAAATATTTTTTAATAAATTAATTTGTTTTAATAAATACAAGAAAAATGTTCGTTTATTCAGCATGATATTGTCAATTTTGTGTGAAGAGGCAACGGAAATTATTTTTTTCAATATTATAAACCAAAATTTTCGACTAAAAAATTAGTACCATTTAAAGATTAAGGAGTAATCTATTTATGGTAATTATTAGTTAAATTTGGTTTTGTACTATTTCGCCGCAAAATGCACCGAAAAACTGCTTATTTTAGTCAGATTCGTAAACGCGTCCTTAAATAGTGATATCAATTATTAAATGCATGAGCAGGTTTATCTTTATTATAATTAAGTATTTATGGGAGTTCACTGCACCAGCGCTTCTTAGGACGAGCCGCCTCTGGGTACGAAATAGTGAGGTCCAGAATCAATTGTTTGCAAAATATCTTCAAACACAATTTATAAGAAAAAAATAATTAAAAAGCAAACAGTGCCTATAATATTCTAGATCGCAATAAATTTAAAGATTAAAATACAAAAGTACTTACATCAGTAGACAGCAGCAATCCCATTGCGAGTCCAAACACACAACTGAAGAATGTAATAGTTGTTTCCCATATCCTGAGAACTTCGTAATTAATGGCCATTATGCCGGTAATCACACAATGCCATATGGCCAACTGTTGGGCCAACCCGAACATTATTAGGATGAAGTAAAATATCACTGCCCATGCTGGTGATAGCTGTAACAATAACAAAATATTAAGAATGAAGTTATTTTTTTTTTTTAATTTGATATTTTGGGTTAAAAAGAATAGAAAAAAATCGATCAAGAGGCGGGACTCGAACCCGCATCCTTTTACACCAATCCGGAGCGGACACCTGACCAATGGGGATGCGGGTTCGAGTCCCGTCTCGTGATCGAATTTTTTCTATTCTTTATAAATTTATATTATTTTTTTCTTGCATAAATTGGCAATCCTGAAAACATTTTTTTTATTTGTGTCCAAATGAATATCATCTCAAGAGTCAAATGCATATCAATATTTGTAGGTGTACTCACCACATTAGAAGGCAGAACAGCCAACGTCGCGGGCACGATCTGCGTTGCCAGTTGTAGCGGTTGCCAGCCGCTAAACGTTTTAGCGGCGTTGCCGGTTGGCCACACCGACACTCCCACTAAACTCCCGTATTGCGTCATGTATCTAACGGGCGTGGACACTGTGTTCCCAGGCATCGGCTCCGATGTGGGCCATAGGAATTGGGATGATTTTATTGTTTCTGAAACAATTAGTTTTGTTGGTATTTAGTATGAATACGTTGTAATAGTGAAAAAGCGTTGTTTTTTTATGTATTACTGTATTCACATAAAAATTTAAATTAAATTATAATCATGAGAACAGTTTAAATTTTAAAAGATATTAAAAGTGTGTTAAACATGAAAAGCTAATTTAATTTCTATCTAGTCATTATCTTTCCGACCTTGCTAATGTTATACGTATACTAATTAAAAAAAACTTCAGACATAAATATATTTGATATAAACCTCGATAACATTATACTATTTATTTAGACAGTTGCAGTTTATTTTCACTACCTTCAATACTGTGAAAATAAATATCAAATTGAATCATATTTTTTTCTATTCCATAACATTCCCGTAACATGAACATAACATTTTATAAATCATCGACATTTATTTGATACTAGCTGTTCCGCGAGGTTTCACCCCCGTGGCTCCACTCCTGTTGCCAGTAGCGAGATGAAATATAGCCTATAACCTTCCTCGATAAATGGGCTATCTAACACCGAAAGAATTTTTCAAATCGGACCAGTAGTTCCCGAGATTAGTGCGTTCAAACAAACAAACTCTTCAGCTTTATAATATTAGTATAGATTTATATTTTTTGTTCGCAATATAATGATTATCTCAATTGAAAGTTTGTATTATTACGCAACGCAAATCCAGTGAACAATGAGTGATTAGTAGCGTTCGTGACAATGACATGTTTTTGCAATGTTTTATTTTTCATTCATTTACACACTGGGTCACACGATTTCATTCGATTTGATTGGGTTTGGAGAATCGCTTTCAAATGTTATACGATAATATAATATAATTATTTCTGTCTGAAAACAATGAATTTAAATAAAGTTATTTACTTGCTAGTTTTTGAAGTGAAACTTCTGTAGGCGCGATGAGAGTGAAATATCAAGGTCGCGTCAGGGCAATAGCGGCACGTCATGGAGTAAGCTGACTATTTCAGTATCTTGAATCTTGCTGAAGAAGTTTCACTTCTGACACGTGTTCACGGGACACACGCTCTGTTTTTCTCATATTTATATACCTATTTTTTTAAATATCTAAACAACTCAACAAAACTACCCGGTATATACACGTATCCATTATTCCTCAATATTTGCACGCACGTGTTTGCCAAAAAGGCGGCTAACAACAGCACGGCGAATGTAAAGGCGACCACACACGCGCTTTCGCGTTGCAGCATCGAACTGATCTTGTGTTTAGCGTCTTTATGTGATGTGAGCAGCATAGTAGATACTTAATAAACATCTAAGTAACTCACCAAAACTACCCGGTATATACACGTATCCATTATTCTTCAATATTTGCACGCACGTGTTCGCCAAAAAGGCGGCTAACAACAGCACGGCGAATGTAAAGGCGACCACACACGCGCTTTCGCGCTGTAACATCGAGCTAGTCTTGTGTTTAGCGTCTTTATGTGCTGTGAGCTGCATTATACAAGCGCCGAGGAGACCCCATGTTAGAAACGTTTCTTGGACCGCTGCTGCCCAACTCTGAAAATATTGTTTGTAAATAATTTCTTGGACAAATATTTCCAGAAATATTCTGAATTTATTTTTAAAATTTCTTGCGCATAGATCTAGAAATGTTCGGATAAAGCTAATTGCAGCGATGTAATAAACGTATAGGCGATTTAGACCTTTTGGATAATGTCAGTGAATGAAAGTTTAGAAAATCTTTTTCGTTCGTATTCATATCGTTTCGGTAGAAAACAGTTTTGATGTGTTCTTTTGTTTTTGATGTTATTAGATTTTTCTTAGTTTACCAGTAGATAAAAATATTATCTACTATCAATAATGAGACAAAATAAAATTTTCTGAAAAAAATCGTTGATTATATTATTTACTAAAATCATCCATACATTACTATTGATGAAGAATTCACTCCATTCTGTTTCTGCGAAGATATTCGTCACGGTGTCGTAAGGTATGAGTGTAAGTAGTTTTGTGCACAATATCAGAGTTCCGCATATTGGCAGAAATATCAACATGTAGACAGCCTGAAAATAAGGATAACGATCTAAATATTATATTTTTATTAATCGCATTTTATTTTTTGCGGACAAAATTAGTGGAAACCGAATAAGTGAGTTACTTTAATCTTCATATTAAATCTTATTTTGATTCAATACGTAAAATAATCTATCTGTCATTATTTATTTATTTCTTATGTACGCAAGCATAATAAACCACAACAAAGCAATACAGGGTACAGTTAGTACATCTAATATATCTAATATATATTATAAAGGCGAAAGTTTGTATGGATGTATGGATGTTTGTTACTCTTTCACGTAAAAACTACCGATTACAATGAAATTTAGCACACATATAGAGGGTAACTTGGATTAACACATAGGATAGTTTTTATCCCGGAAATCCCACGGGAACGGGAACTATGCGGGTTTTCCTTTGCAAACGCGGGCGAAGCCGCGGGCGGAAATATAGTAATACATAATAAATGTATCATCCCTGAGTCATAAGAAATAAGTTCCAAACTATTCATTGCTCAGATTTTGAATGGAATAATTCCATGTGTCTATATTACGTCACAATAAGATTAGTTCAGGATACATCGCCCATTTTTGCAAGTGACTACTATCAAGCTAATTTTCCGTTTGTAGCTTCATTTTGATGAGACGCCCAATAATTTCGTGTACGAAAGTCTCGATTGTGGTAGCTAACAGAGATAACAAGGATAAAAATTTTTGATTTGATGGTTCTCAAATATTTATTACTAACTGAATTTTTTTTTGTTCAATCTCAAGATAATTACCTAAATTATTCGAAAAAATATTTGTCCTACAAAATCTATGGTTTGTTCAAAGAGTCCCCCTTTCCAAAGTGTATCGATAACGAGGTCATCATAAATGATTACTAACAAGCTGATTTTTTTGTTTTCACTTAGTTAATGTTTATATAATTCAACAGACATATTGTCCTACAAATTGCGTAATAAATATTTGAGAATCATGAAATCAAAAAATTTTATCCTTGTTATCTCTGTTAGCTACCACAATCGAGAGTTTCGTACACGAAATTATTCGGTGTCTCATCAAAATAAAGCTACAAACGGAAAATCAGCTTGATAGTAGTCACTTGCAAAAATGGGCGATGTATCCTGAACTAGATACACGTTTCAATTGCGCGAGAAAGAAAACTGTCGTCAAAGTAGTGGTATCGTCATCAAGAGCATGACGTCATTATTACATATAAAAAAATAGTTATTTTATGCACAGCAGGAGCGCTTTTCAAATTCCTATATAAAATGCTCTCAATGACGATATGCATACTTTGATGATAGTTTTTGTGCTCGCACATCTGAATTCAAACAATCTCATCATTAGATCAGCGAGGCCGTTATGAATACTTAAAAGCAGTTAACTATTAGTATGCAACCCACAACATTTGACAGTCAAACATTGCGATTGCATAATAGCATTGATTAAGACTGTATATTAAATTTATACATAAGAGTTACTTCATAACATCTTAGCCAACGCAATGTACAAATAAAAGATACAAAAACATGAATTAATAATTTCTGATTGCTACTTTGTAAGCTAATCAAATTGAGAATGCATAAAAACAAAGAATATCCTTCAAATTTGTAAATTATTCATGTATTTATTGAATAACAATTTAATGAGTGAAAAAACTTAACATCAATTAAATTTGCTAAGTTAATTATTTTTTACGAAATATTAAAATCATTTTACTAACAAGATATGAAAGATGTATTCATTAAGTAAATTCACATCAGAGAAAAACAACAAACCAATAAATAATTCATTATTTAAAAAAAAATACAAATGTATAAACAAAAATCTGAATCGCACCATTACAAAATATTCCATCCAAAATATAAATCTATATCCAGATATCTCACCTTGCCATACGACCGTAGCCCCTTACTCAAGGACACGAACACGATCATCCACACAACAGCCAGATTGAAGGCCACTTGGAATTTAATTGATCCAAAGTTATTATTGTTCAAATTACGCTGTAACACTTCCCCATGGAAATACTGCGGTAGCGTCTCATGTATTCTGTTTGTACTATTTCTTAGTCCTGGATCTGTAATTATTTGAATACTTTATTAAATAAATTAAAATTAAATTAATTATTCATCTCACTCATCATTCTATAAATAATACTTCAGATAATATAGATGCATTTTCTTTATTGTTTTATTAGTTTTATTTTTTTACTAGCAGTCCGCCCCGGCTTCGCCCGTGGTACATATTTCGCAATAAAAGGTAGCCTATGTTCTTTCTCAGGGTCTAAAGATTATCTGTGCCAAATTTCATCAAAATCGGTCCAGTAGTTTATGAGCCTATTAATTACAATCAAACAAACAAAGTTTTCCTCTTTATGATATTAGTGTAGATTTATTACATTTAATTCAGGTGACAGACAATAAATTGTACAGACCCATTGATAGTGTTACGTAAAATTATATAAGAATTGCGATAGGAAATAGTTATTTCTCTTTATTTTTCTAAATCAGACGCTGATAAAAGATAATAAGATTTGCATACATTTCACTGTATCAAAAAGATTAAGATATGTCATTGATATATCAAACAGAGGTTAAACTAAAAAAAAATCTTACCATCAAAGCTAAAATCATGTGGTAGCGCCCATTTGTATTTATCATTTGCGGTAATGAATGAATCTCGGAAGTAAACGAATATCCAAGATAATCCCATTATACTGTATATGCCAATAACAGCCTGTATCAATAGCAGAGTTATTCCGACACCTTGAAATATAGGAGATATCCTCCACATGTCTATAGGCCCCGCTTCCAAAACTTGTCCCAAACATAGATGCAATGTGAACAAGGGTATTCCAATCCCGAGAGACAACATGAAGAACTGGACTATGAAGCTTGCTGAAAAAAAAGGCAACTTTATATTTATAATTTCATTTCAGCTAATTTTATAAAATTTGCTGAAATTTTCATGTAAATAGATATTACCTAAAAAACTTTTTCAACTGTTACAAATATTCCATGATCTCCATGAAACATGGGTTTTCCTTAAACACATATTCACTCATAACATGAGTCAGTGTAAACCAGCTAAAGCATTTGAAAATTGTTCATTTATAATAGAAAAAAACATGTTATTAACTGAAGATTAAGTTACATAAACATGCATGTGTATTAATAAAAATGATTTACCTCCAAAATGAACACTGAACATAGCAAATCTGGAAATGTTAAATATCCCCACAGTACAGCTAAGGCATGCCAACATTGAACTCATCCGATGCGGCCATACTCCAAAAGGTGGCTCCTCATTATCGTCATTTCTAAAAAAGATTTATTTTAAGTTTACGTTTTACTATCCCATATAAACCAATTATACAAAAAAATATTTTTTATAACCATAAATACTAAAAGAGCTGTATTTAAAATTACCTTTCGTCAGTGCCAATAAAAGGGCTTTGGTTTACTGGAGGTATGCCATTAAGAGACTCAGTTGAAGAACTCGAAACGCTTCCACTCCGCGCAGTACTACGTGCTGTGTTACGTCCAGTCCATTCCGCCGTAATTTCACTTTCACCTGGAGATGGCAATGATAAAGCTCTATTCATCAATAATGTTCTACGTCCCACAATAAGAGGCCCTGATGCACTCTCCTGGCTCAAATTAGCAGCTGTAACTTGCAACTGTATTGGGGCACTTGTAGGTCGTAAGTTCACATGATGCTCTAAGAACAAAATAACTGGCAAAGTCAAAGCTTCTCCTTGTGGTTCTTGAGTAGAAATTGCTGGTAATAAAATCGGATCCAACCGCCTCATTGAATTTCGTAAATTATCATTTGTCGTGCTAACTCGTTCCAAAGTTGGACTTGGTTGTCTATAATTTTCGGAAAGGTCCGAAACGCTTTTTGATCGTCCTAGTGTACTTAACTGTGGCTTAACTATGGGATTTTCCTCTATTATAGCTACTTCAGTCCTTTGCGTTGACGATTCTCCGATGGAACAGACAACTTGTGTATTGTCGTCCAAGGAACTTTGTGATTCAGATTGTTCGGCGATATCTTCTCTATCACCGATACATTCTTTAATTTTACATATGAGATCCTCTTCATCGCTATCAAATGTTTTTGTACTATCATCGAGACAAGCTAAAAGGGACTTGTCCAAAACCTCATCTAAATCATTCAAAATATCCATAAACTGGCATAAAGCTGTTGCTTGAAAATCTTCATCATTTGTGATGTTAGATGTATGTGATGTAAAGTTGGAATCAGACTTATAGCATTCAGGTATATTTTTTTGTAAATCCTCTTTCAAGTCTTCATCATCGTCAGATTGCTTCTCTGTGTCACTTGTTTGTTCACTTGTATCATAGCTTTCAAAGATACTGCTTGATGCATCACTTTCTACACTACTGCTGGGTAAACTCTCTCTAGGCTCATATCTGCCTTCATCCATATTGACAATATCCATTTTAATACCCTGCTCTAAGTTATAGGCTGCATGTTTTGATGTAAACCCTAAAAAAAGGTTATAATTAATATTGCTTCAATTAGTTTAAATATACTGTAAAGCAAAGATTCTAACAATTTTTAATTGACAATATACTCTGAAACTTAAACATCGCGGCCTGTGTTAGAACCACTAATGTTCCCATTTTGTATGTGTCAATACAAACAGAGCTAATTAGACTAATTAGTACAGGTATTGCTAACCATTTAGCTAACAAAGCACTGTATATTACAACAACAACAAATTCACTATTGATTGTTTGCTACAATAATTATAGATCTATACTTGGAGTCATATTTCATATTAAGTTGCTTAACATACTATACTATTTAATTCATATGACAAGATCAAAGAAATACATTAATGTCATGTTTTTGTTGTTATAAATTTTCAAAGTATTATTCCACAATTAAATACTTAATTCTCATTTTTAATAAAGAAGAAGAACAATAAAATAAAAAAGAGCTTCTCATTATGTTGTTAGTTTGTCTAATCTTTCATTCAGATCAACAATAATTCACTGCATTATTTTGACCTACATCTTGCCAACTGATTACAAAATTTACTCTCATTACATGATTTTTTCATAATGGATCTCAGAAATTACTACAGTTACATTACATGTTTAAAATTTTTAATTAAAACAATAGTTTTCTTAACTATAAACAGTTGGAGCATTTTATTTATTATTATTATTATAAGCATATTTCCTGATGGAAAAAATACACTGTTAAAAATGAATTATTATATTAATATAACAAATACTTTTATGTTTACAATGCACAAAAAATATGTGCACCATAATAAATTTTATTCTTCTTTACTTAATTATTTATGAATCATTTTTTGTAAGATCAAAACCAAATTATGAACTAAAATGGTTCACAACCTTCATTAGAAATTTATAAATAAAACATTAATGAAATAACATACCTACATTTTATGGAATTAGACACTTCTTATTGAGATTAATAAATAGGTTAAATATTTAGATCATATTGCTAAAAACCTAGCATTCATACAACTGAGCTAAATGTAAAAAAATTCTTATTTAACATCATTAATAGTTTAATTTAATCATGCAGTATTAAGGTCTCACTTAATGATATTGGAATGTATTCAGATGAAGAGTTTCACAACACAATTCCTATATTCAGGGCCAAAACTCAGTAGCAATTGTATGACTCATTAACATACATAACCATGTGTAATGCAAAATTTGATTTGAAGTGAAAATTTAGTTTGTAGGATCTCTTTGTCAGGAATTTTTGTTGATTTTGTTAGGAGTGCAAGCAATAAGAATACTTGTAGATCATTTAAATTTGAATTTTAAATTATACTATCATTTTTTTATATTATTCTATTATAGTTATGTTGTGAAAAAGCAAATTATATTTTTATCTTATAATACTATGAATACAAAATACGCTCACCTTATATAAACTTATTCAGGCTTTGAAGAAGTATAAAAAGGAATTCATTCAGTTGTATCATGCACATAGTTGATTCTCTACATTCTTTTGCCAGCCTGATATCATCCTCGTTGTTTAATGACTGCAGTAATTAGTAAATAATGTCTATATCGTTTTATCTTATCAATAATAACGGAATCTTTGAAAAACATCAGCAATATGTCAAAAGATTATACTCGTAGCTGTTCATCCAAGGACTAAAAAGCAAAATACACATTTTTTATTCACTTCACTTTATACACCTAATAAAAAATAAAAAATAAAATATTTTAGTATTTTAATTAACTATGTACTAGCCAAAAGCACTTTAAAACAGCAGTAACTTCACGAACATTAAATTTGTATGCCACGCAACTTCTAAACAACGCGCATTGCATTTTTAACGTTATCATTAGTTAAATTATACTGTAAAATAAAATACCATTATTTAAATATACATGACACAAACGAAGAGCAGGAATTCAACATTATTTTAATATTACAAGAAGATCAAGAAATAAGAATGACAAAGAATGAGATTAAATTATACATCAACGTGACATCATTCATCAACCACTCCACTCAAAAAATTTCAACTGTCAATGTCAAGATAAAAGTCAAGAAAGGTGACGTTTGAGAGGACGTTTGTAACTTTGTAGATTAAAGGCGATGGTGCCATGGTGGTGCCATGCGTGCGACTACGGTAATCAATTAATAGAATATTTACCTCTTATGGTACCTAAATAAATTATCTACTTGACTATAGTTGATTACTAGAATAACGCTTCCTCAAGTGATATTCAGCTTTGGCTGACCAGACTCTAACTTAAATTCAATATTTGTTGTAATCTTTTTATGTTTAAAGAAAGAATACCTATCCAACTGAATAAGAGGTTTCTTTTTTTTTATACATTTGAAAAAAATATTACACACAAGAAGGGTAATTTGGTAATTACGCACTATCATCTATAAGGGCTACCGCACACGGGCCACCGGGCCACCGGCCATAAAACGCCGCTACTGGCATATTTCCTGCACTTTTCATACATTTACATTTTATATGGACTTGCCGCACACGGTTGACGCCTGTGGCGGCCACACGCTACACGCTTCTAGCTTCTCGTGGCGGCGTTTGTGGCGGTGCCCGAATAGAAAATCATTTACTGTATGGGGACTCCTTAATATGTTATTATTATTTGTTGTTACAGCGGCAACGGAAATACATTATTTTTGTTGAAATTTCAGCTTTCTAGCCATTGAGATAATATTACTACGTATGGAGGAGACACCACGAACAAAATCTGTGCACCAAGCGCGGCGGCGCCGGCGCAGGGCGCATTTTTTTGCAAGTTTTAAAAATTATTATCTAGTTAGGTACTTACCGATGAAAAGTTATTCCTTTGCACTTTTCCGTATTATTTGTATTATTGTGCAATATCGTAACACACAAGAAGGCATATTTGATGCGTTTCACTTTAAAACAAATAAAAAATGAGCGTGCAGTTAAGCTATATGGCTTATGGTGAGCGGAACATTAGTGATGTAGGCGGTGTCGTCTCCATATGTATATCTCCTTTATATCTCAATGTTTCTAGCTGTTACGTGCTATTACGGTTTATGAGATACAAACAGACGGACAAACAACGGAGGCTCAGTAATAGGGTCCCGTTTTACCCTTTGGTTACCTACGGAACCCTAAGAACGTGATTAAAGTCAAACTCGCGAAATTGAAAACTGCCGAAAATCGTGGTCATGAATTCTTTACAATTAAACGCTTTTTTTATAACTATAAACAATGCGATTATACTTAATATATTATTAGGTATAACAGTTTCGAAATAGTTCGAGAGTCGACTATATTATTAAAGTTAGATAAAAAATACTATTTATAGGTGATTTTTACACTTTTTAAATAAATAAATATTTTAGGATATTTTTCACACACGGCACGATCGATCCAATACTAAAAGAATACTAAGCTTTCGCTTGTGTTCAGGAAACTAATAAATGAATTCAGAAACTATTGACTTTTTATTTTTTGCAATAGGTACATAATAATTGAACTCTTCATTATCATAAACTTTACTAGATTGCCCTTAGTTATTTTTTCAATCAGTTCGTATTAAATAAAAGTATAAATAATTATATTATATTATGGTAAGTACATAAATAGAATTAATAGTATAGCTTATTCTGTGGGCATTCAGTTTAATTTTATTAAAATATAAAGTTCAAAGTTCAACTTGAAAACATTTAACATGTATGTAAGCTTGCCTATTTTCAACTTTGCTGCACACATTTATAAAGTTTAATTTGGGAGTGACTGTGATAAAGATGCAAATAATTATATTCTTAACAATTCGTTGATAAGCGACATTTTCATTCAAATAATTCTGAGATTTGTTATCTACAGTCGACGTGTTCTCGCGCTGAATACTTTGTTCCAAAGTTTTTCTCTAAAATATAACAATGATATTTTCCAACGGAAGTAGAATAATTAACATCAAAATGCGTGCTATGAACAAGGTTTGTGGTTTGTACTTATAGATCTTTAACTTTTTCCTGCGTCAAGAAACGATAAAAATTTTAGTCGTGTTTGAACAATCGAGTGAGCTGATCGAGCTAACGCACCTCGAGTATAGCATATGAGTGATTAAAACAAATATTTTTTTTAATTTAAATAAATAGGTACATTTTTACATAGGTAAAAAATATTTCTTAAACTTTTTTATTGTTTGTATTATTAAAAATTGTAAGAAATTGTATATTTTTATTAGATATACACTACGATGGCGACTTATTCTACTAAAATTTCGCTGAATGAAGTTGTAATTGCATCAGCAGTAAGGACTCCAATGGGATCCTTTAGAGGAAGTTTAGCTAATCTTTCGGCTACGGAATTAGGGGCTGTTGCCGTCAAAGCAGCAATCGAAAGAGCCGGCATTCCTAAAGAAGAAATCAAAGAGGTTAGTTCCAATTTACATACTCATACTTTCTATTTGTACAGTTATACGACCTACTATGTTTGGTTTAACGATTTTTTTTCGCTTCGCGTGTGTGCTTTTGTTATCTGAACGTGATAAGATAATAAAAAATATATGTAGCCAATGAAAAAATATTTTTCATGTCTTTTTAATTATTAAATTTATTGGACACAATTCCAAAAATTAACAATAAAATAGACTTATATGACTACAATATGAAGTCTACCTACTTTTAAAATTTTATGTAATAAATCTTTTATTTTTTTAGGTGTATATGGGCAATGTGTGCTCAGGATATTTAGGACAAGCTCCAGCTAGACAGGCTGTTATATTTGCAGGCCTCCCAAAAAGTACAATTTGCACCACAGTGAATAAAGTATGTGCGTCAGGAATGAAGTCAGTAATGCTGGCTGCACAAGGTCTCCAAACTGGTGCTCAAGATGTTATGTTAGCCGGAGGTATGGAATCTATGTCAAATGTTCCCTTCTATTTAAAGAGAGGTGACACTACGTACGGTGGCATGCAATTAGTTGATGGTATTGTATTTGATGGACTAACAGACGTGTACAATAAATTCCATATGGGTAACTGTGCTGAAAATACAGCAAAAAAATTAGAAATAACAAGGGAACAACAAGATGAATATGCCATTAATAGTTACAAACGCAGTGCAGCTGCCTATGAGACAAAGGCATTTGCCGATGAATTAGTACCAGTACCAGTGCCACAGAAAAGAGGTGCACCACCAGTAATGTTTTCAGAAGATGAAGAATACAAGAGAGTGAACTTTGAAAAGTTTACTAAACTCGCTACTGTTTTCCAAAAAGATAATGGTACAGTGACAGCTGGAAATGCTTCAACATTAAATGATGGTGCTGCTGCTTTAGTATTAATGACAGCTGAAGCAGCTCAGAGATTGAATGTAACACCCATCGCTAGAGTTGTTGGATTTGCAGATGGTGAATGTGATCCTATTGACTTTCCAATTGCCCCCGCAGTTGCTATCCCTAAACTTTTAGAAAAGACTGGTGTCAGTAAAGACGATGTAGCTCTTTGGGAGATCAATGAAGCATTCAGTACAGTAGCTGTAGCTAATCAAAAATTATTAGGTTTAGACCCTTCCAAGGTCAATGTCCATGGTGGTGCAGTGAGTCTCGGTCATCCTATTGGTATGTCTGGAGCCAGAATTGTGGTTCATTTGTGCCATGCATTGAAAAAGGGTGAAAAAGGTGTAGCATCTATTTGTAATGGAGGAGGTGGTGCATCATCTATCATGATTGAGAAATTGTAAGTTTAGTGTGTGATAAACCCTGCTAAAATTATGGTTATGGCTATATATTATATTTATAATTAAATTACCTGTATTATCAGTAATAGTGTAAATATAATACGGGTATAGCCCCTGTATAGAATGTGTTAATAAATTACTTTTATAAAGTTGAAACATTAAATTATAAAAAAGTGCCTTGCTGCTATTAAAGAATAATTAAGTTAATTTCATCAGGGTTACTTAAGTTAAGGTTTGTTAAGTTGTGCTGTATAATATATTTTATGATGTACTCTATGCTATGTATTTTATCATGATTTTATGATTAAATCAACAATATTTATTCTGGTATTTCATTACAATCACCATTCATTATTTACAGGCCAGAAGCTACCGATGGTCTGCCTGTAATAACATTTTATACAAAAGATCCTTGTCCTCTGTGTGATATTGTTATGGAGGAACTAGAACCATACAAAGATAGAATAAAAATTAATAAAGTTGATATAACACACAGAGAAAACATAAGATGGTTAAGGCTGTACAGACATGATATACCTGTTCTATTTTTAAATGGAAAGTTCTTATGTGTGCATCGATTAAACCGAGAAATATTGGACAAAAGGCTTGAGAGAATAGAAAATGAAAATAAATCAGTGTAAACTGTTTTTACCAAGATGAGATGATTGTATAAATAATTGTGAGAAATAGCCTAGTTATATGGCATTGATAGGTAGATGAGCTTATTCAGAGTGCTTGCTTCTTTTGCTATGAGGTTTTTTGCTTGAAACATTATGTAACACAAAAAAAGATAATTTCAGTATTCATGTAAGAATTATGGCGTTATTATTACCTACATAATACTTGCTTTATGGTAATTAAATGTTAATTAAAAATGAATGACAATAATAATTGTGAAACTGGTAAAAAATGTTATAAGTAGGTAATAAACAAGGTAGTTTAAGTACCTATTATGTATGTTTTTTACCGAACCCCTTTGAAATGGTTGGACTGACTAAGAATTAAGAAATTTTGTGTAAGTACATAATATGAAATAGATCAGTGAATCGGCCAACTACTCTTTTATAGCCATAAGTGATAAGAGTAGAATTTACCGAGTTAGCTAGTTTCTATCTATAGTTACATAAAAAAATAAATCATATATAATTATGTACATATAATATAGGTACAGGATGTACATAATCGTTAAGTGTGTGGCGTGGGCGTGTTTGATGTAAAAATTTTGGATATTTCCCGTTTTATTTAAAAAAAAGTTATCATTTTACTCATAAGGCTGGTAAAGGGCTTTCGACATCAGTTTAAAGTTTTTGACCACCTTGGGACTCATAAAATTGAATAGAACTTTTTCCACAGCTATCATAGCAGAAACTAGAAAATAATTTTCGGAGAAGCCCCATAACTACACAATATAAATGCGCTAATAGGACGATTATACTGGATTTTAATTGGCCAAACATCTTGATTTACAAAATTTAAAAATGCTTGTATCCAGAATCAGCAATCCAATATTAAAAATATATTCTTCGTGAGTTGTGACATTTGACATAATATTATGTCAATTTTTGTAAAATGAAAGTCAAAAGTGAACAATTAACTTGCAAATGTTGATACGAATTTTAGAATTACCGGCGCGTTTTATCATTAATCGTGATTGGAATCAAACAACTACGAAGTAAAGTTTATAGTATTTCTTGATTATGCGGTTGCCATTAGAGCAGATATAAAATTCATTCATAATTTTAGTTACATGTCAATTCACTCTTCAACATAAACACCATGGATAATACAGCTATCCAAACTTTGGAAGCAGCAGCTCAAATGCTAATGGTAAAAATTATCTCATTCTGTCTGTAGTAACTTGTAAGCTAAGAACTTGTTGTTGTTGTTTTATATAGACATTTATTTTTTGTTTACATACATATTTTATATTAATTGTTACACAGGCACCACCGAATTTAGTCAGTTCAGAGCAAAGACATCAGGCTGAAAGCGTATTTCTGGAGTTTCGGAGTACAAAAAATCCATATCAATTGTGTAGGGAACTTTTAGAAAAATCCTCTTCTGACTATGTTTTATTTGAAGCTGCGGGATTAATAAAATCTGCACTAATTAGAGAATGGAATTTACTTAGTGAAAACGATATTAATTCGCTTCGAGAATATTTACTCAACTATTTATTACGAAAAGATACACCACCATTCCTAAAAGAAAAATTGTTGCAGGTAAAATTTTATTTATTTTGTGTCATAAATTGTATCTTTACTGAATTGATTATTTTTAAAATCTTCAATAAATATATATATAACGCATATAGTTTGTTAATTTATGTTTTTTAGACAATTGCAGTTATTATCAAAAGAGGCAGTATAAATGATTCTGGAAGAGAAAGAAAAGCATTGCTTGATGAGTTAGAGAAAATTATATTAGGGTCTCCAATAGGCCAACAAAAATTAGCATGCGCATTGATTCAGGCTTTAATGCAAGAATATGCCATAACAGTTAAGTCTGCTGATGTAGGCTTAACTTGGGAAGTACATTTTTGGCTTAAAAAGTCATTTGAGGCGACAGATCTGAAGAGAATATTCAGATTTATTGTTGGAGTTTTGGAACAAATTGTACATTCTGGAGTTCGGCCAGAAGGGGATCAAGCAGTGTTGACAAAACAATTGTTAACTATTGTTGAATCTATATTATGCTGGAGTCATGTATCACCGTTACTTTCAAAGAGATTGATTGGTGCATTTGAAGCTATATATGAGAGTGACAGTGCTCCAGCATTACGTCTTAGTCTAAATTGGAGGGACACAATAATGAAACCTGAATTAATAGCTCTATTCTTTGAAATTCATTTGCATGTAAGACAGAATCCAGATTTAGCAAATCCATCTCTCACTTGCCTAGTACAATTGGCTAGTTTAAGTGGTGTTGTTGTGTCTGCAAATAATCTGAAAGAGCAGTACTTAGAGAATTATATTAACAACTTTATGAGGATGCTGGCTTTTATACAACCGGCTGATAGGGAGATGCTTGGAATAGCTGATATTTATAGACGGCTTGTACAGTTTTTCACACCTCCAATGATAGCTGCATCGCCACCAACTTTTCTGCAAAATTTAACAACATATACATGTCATTGTATCAGAGGGTCTGTTATTGAAGAAGGTGTAAGTATTTTCAACTGAGTAACCCTAATTGGCTTTAATGGATATATTGAATATCATTTATCTTCTTAGTCATGAGATTAAGATTTAATTACCTATTGGATCAGTTATTTTTGTAAAAATTTTCATTACTAAAAAGAATTTAAACCATTGCATGAATTTCATTTCTAACAAAAATATTCTGTGTTTAAGATAAATGAAGACACAGTTTGGAGAGAGGCATTAAACAAATTTCTTCATACTTGGAGCTCTCTAGTTCATGACACTGATGGCTTTTCAAACGAAGCTCTCATGAACCCTTGTATAGAAATATTTAATACATATCTACAGTGTAGGCTGGCACCTCCTGATGGGACAAGGTATATATAGTTTATGCATTAAAAATAATAATTAATAACTTTGTCGTTAAAAACAATGTTGCAAATGTATAATTGATTCCAATTATTATATTTTTAAATAAACTTCTTCACACAATTCAAGGTCATGTCATGGCAATAACTTCATGTCAAGGAGTCAGGCTTCAGGCTCAGACTATATTGGTATCTTGCCAAAGAAGTTTCATTTGTGACACGTGTGCTCGGCAAACACGCTTTTTTATTGTATTTATGTCCTTATTTACGTTGTATTTACGTCCTGGAACAAATGTTTTTCCTTCTTTCTTATATTTTATTATTCTATTGATCAATCAGAGGTGCAGAGAGTAGCGACGGTTGTTCAGAGGACATAAAGGATGACGTACAAGAGGACGAGCGGCAATTGCACAGCAATGTGTTGCTCACTATAGGTGCTATAGCGCGGAAAGCGCCGGCACATTGCTGTCATGTGTTGTACACGTTGTTGACTGATAGGAGCAAGAGGTAATTTTTTTTCACACTTAGAAATAAAAAGATTTTTTTTTCAATAAATTTATAAAGTGGAAAATTTTTAAGAAAATACCAATTTATAGATAATTTTTAATGCATTTGAATGCCATGAACCTAAAGAATTAAGTACACTCAATTTTTTATTGAATATCTTATAGATGTTATTTTGACACATTATCTGCTGCTCATTCCTTATTAATTAGCTCCCTCGCTAGGAAAAGAAGTTTTATGTATGTACATAAGATAAACATATTAGTGAATATCATAACATTGAATTGTATCTCCTCACAAGGAAATGTTAAAAAAAAGCTTTTTTTAAGAACTTGCAAAGTATTAAAAAATTAATGATTATATCACAGGCTTGAATCTCAGCTGCAATTGATGTATATGGGGAAATTACCAGTTAGCGGAGGGGAACAACTAGTCACTTTATTTGAAGATCTCCATTGGATTCTCATGATAACTGGTAAGATTCTAAAAATTGGTCAATCTATATATGCAACAAAAAAAAATACTATCGAAAAAGAATTTTGTAGTTAACACAAAAAAAATTATTACTTGCCGAAAAAAAAAACCATTTATTTATTTTGTACTAATTTTGAAAAAATGATATTATGTAATTGAGCTTATAAAAAATTTGAAGATTTGCAATATATTTTATATACTGAATCAAGTCAAGTCAATATAATATTTTCAAACGATAATATATTCATTTTTGTTTAAGTAAATTCTAATTTATAATATTAAACAATTTATGTATACTTTAAGGTCACTTCATAGCAGTAGATTGCGTGGAAGGTGAAACAGTGCTGATTCCACAAGAGATAGTACAGTTTAGTATGTCGGAGAATGCCAATGTGGATGCCTCGCTACGGTATTTAGTTGGGGAAAGCAACAATACGGAAAATGTCGATTCTGTACTTAAGTATGTTGATTTATTACATTTTGTCAAAAAAAAAAAAAATTGATGTTTTTGTAAAACTCTTAAGAGGCTTACACCACCGAAACTAGCGCCACCGAACATTTTATTTTTTTACTCCTTAACCAGATCAAATTTAAAAAATCTAGCTCGGTACTTTGCTAGTATATTACTTGTAGTATTTTTGGTATTACTTTTCACTATTCTAACTGTTCATTATTCTAGAGAACTTTTGATTACCGCCAAAAGTGGCCACTTTTGCCGGTAATCAAAAGTTCTCCTAATTTACCGAATGCAAAATAATGAAAAGTAATACCAAAAATACTACAAGTAATATACTAGCAAAGTACCGAGCTAGATTTTTTAAATTTGATTTGGTTTAGGAGTAAAAAAATAAAATGTTGGGGGGGCGCTAGTTTCGGTGGTGTAGTCGCCTTAAATAGCAAATTCACATTTAAATAAATGTCGATAAATAAGAGAGGTACATGTCCAAATATTTTTTTTTCGCCATATCATTTCATTTCATTTCATTGAGGTATTATTTGCCATCTATACAAAAACTCTATATCATTGTTAGTTGTTAATTGGTTGTTAAAATAAAAAAAAAAATTCAAACAAATTTTCAGGTTAGTCGGCGAAATACTTAGAATTAGTGCATATGAGTGTGTGGCTTTAGAAGCGGGTCTGGGATCTGTATTCAGTCCGGAACTGTCTGCAACATTGTCATGGCTCTTGAAAATTTGGGCTAATTCGTATTTGATGCAGCAATCGTCACAATATTCTGAGGTAAATAAATCGACGTCATCATATCAAATACATTTTCTTTATCATTTAAATTAAGACGAGAGCTTCCATAACTTTATTTTGTTTGTTCAACGAAATAAATACATATTATGTACTTCACATGTAGATAGTATCATCCTACTACTATTATAAAGGCGAAAGTTTGTAAGTATGGATGTATGGATATTTGTTACTCTTTCACGTAAAAACTACTGAATGGATTTGAATGAAATTTAGCACACATATAGAGGGTAACTTGGATTAACACATAGGGTAGGTTTTATCCCGGAAACCCCACGGGAACGGGAACTATGCGGGTTTTTCTCTGAAAACGCGGGCGAAGCCGCGGGCGGAAAGCTAGTATCATCATAGATCGAAAGCCCTCTTCGCGGGGTTTCTGAATCTTGGTTTCTATTGGCTTTTGTCTCGTGTCTGCGTGCGTATATCTTTAAAACTACGCAATGGATTTTGATGCGGTCTTTTTTAAATAGATAGATGCCCGTTTTCACCAACATCCCCTAAGTTTATGGGATCCCCTAAACATGCTTAGGGGACCGTTAAAAGATGGTTTCTGTTTCACCAGCCATTAGGGGTCAACTAAACGTTAAAAAGTCCCCTAACTTTAGGAGACCGACATTTTGGCCCATAAACCGGCACATAAGTGAGTGATCCTTTAAGAAACAAAGATGGATAGTGATTTATATGAGTTTTTAGAAAATTTAGACACGGTTTCGACTATATTCGACTTACATAACCATCGTAGACCAAAAATATACCGAAAACGACCAAATTACTTCGAAAGTTTTGATGAAACTGATTTTTTTCGGAGATATAGGTTAAGTAAATCATCAGTGTTGTATTTATTGGAAAAGATTGAACACGCCTTAGAATTTCCTGATAATAGGTGAGTACAATCTACTAATTAGTAATTTCAAGCTTTTATAAATAGGTTTGTATTTATGCACATGCTATGATAGTGCGCGTGGTATTTTTTTTTGTTTAGTTACGCTACGATTATATTTTCTTTTAAACTTGTGTAGTTACAAATGCTGTCCTTACCTATTTCATTTGCTTTTATTTCAGAAATAATTCTATATCTCCAATTAATCAATTATTAATAACATTGAGGTTTTATGCTACGGGGAGTCACTTGTTAGCTGTGGCAGACATGGGTGGTATCAGTGTGGCTACTTGCAGTCGGATAATAAAGCGAGTATCTGCAGCGATTGTAACTCTACGACCAGAGTTTGTCAACTTCCCTAATACAAGTGAGGAGCAAGAAAACGTTAAGATGGAATTTTATAATATTTCAAGATTCCCTAATGTTCTTGGCTGCATCGATTGTACACATGTGAAAATTCAATCACCAGGTGAAACTTCAAGACTAAACTTTATTACTTTAACAAGTCAGTATTTTACACAAAATAATGTCGTTTTGTATGTTTTTTTAAGGTGGCGATGATGCAGAGTTATTCAGGAACAGGAAGGGATACATGTCCATAAATGTTCAGACAATAGCATCAGCTAATTTATTAATAAGGGATGTTGTGGCACGTTGGCCAGGTTCAACACATGACTCGGCTATTTATCAAAATAGTCATACATTTAGAAAATTTGAAAGAGGAGACTTTACTGACAGCTATTTACTGGGTGACAGTGGATACCCGTTGAAGGTAAAATAGTTAAGCAAGTACAAGTATTTATAAAAGGAGAATATGTATAGAAATAAATACAATCCGTGTGTCATAGATAAACAATTTATTTAAAAAAATACAATTTCTCTATTTAGTCATTCTTTGGCACACCAAATAAATTCTTCAGATTGAAGTTTCCACCTGTAAAGTAAATTATAATATTATGAACTATAAAACAGCAGATATTTTTTTCTTTTCAGAACCATTTGTTGACTCCTTATTTAAATCCTATGACAAGAGGTCAGCAGAAATACAACGAGGCTCACATAAAAACCAGGAATGTGGTAGAAAGACAATATGGAGTCTTAAAACGACGTTTTCCTGTGTTAGCTGTTGGTATAAGACTGGAATTGAAAAATGCAATAAATGTTATTATTGCGTGTTGTGTTTTACACAATATATGTATTTTAAGAAAAGAACGTGAGCCGGTGAATGAAAATAATGTTCCTAATATAGAGGAACTCATTTCAAATGGGCAAATAGGAAACATTACCAACATCACATCCCAGAACACATATGGATACAGAAGACTACAAATTACAAATTATTTTGAAAACCTGTTACGTGAAATAAATTAATAATAGCATACCCTTTATTTGGTTAAGAACTTCTATTTTTATTTCTAAATCTTTTCTTGCTGACTCTATTTGTAAACTGTATAAGGTTCTTTTAAATTCTATTTCTTCTTCCAGCAATTTCTTTTTTAAATCTTCAATTTCAATTTTTTTTTCATTTATCCCCCTGAATCCTGTACACAGGGTAGACACAACTTCCGTCTGGGGATTTTCTTTGAGAATTGGTCTACGCCTTTTCCAAAGAGGAGTTTCTAATATTTTAGAACATGGTGGTGTGTTCACTACATTGTGTTCGTCTCCCTTAACTTCATTTGTTCCCATGTCCTGGAAACAAATTAATGTACTTTAAAAATTGTTTAGTTTTAAATTTTATACTTTTCTTTTATACTATTTATTTTCTGTATTACTGTGTGCACTTTGGTGTGTACCAATAAACGTTTTTTCTTTTACTTACATGTAGCTCTTTTTATATAATTAACATAAGTAGCCCGTCCTCTTTCTATATACAAAAGAGTCATCTTGTTTGTCAAGATCTGATCGGCTTGAGTATTAAGTGAAAAAGTAATTTAAGAAGAAAAGAAAAGATAGAAAAATCCTTTTACACTTTATTAACTTAATACAGTACTAATATTGCCTAAGCTATAATTAAATTGTTGATTGAATAAAAATTATATATCTGGCAGTACTTACCGTAACCAGTTCAGCGTCTAAAATTATACCCTGCGATTCTTCACTGGTCAGTTCTGGATCAATAACATTTGTATTGATGGATGAAATTGGGATAACTGAATCTGAGTCTAAAACATCAGCAATACCACTGCAACCTCGACCCATTAATTCACAGACTTGTTCTAATATTGGGTCTGTTTTTATAGTTGAGGGTCCTCCACCGGTTCCAGTTGCACAACTCCTGTTTCTCGAGTTGTACGTTTTTGCTTCGCTTTTCATTTTCTCCCAGACTCTCATGAGAGCATCTTTACTCCTACGATAAAATGTAGATATATAATGTTATGTATAGTTGACCATGTGGTAGTTATCATAATGATAAAATATGGCATGTTTGTGTTTATTTAACTAACCTGTACATATTTCCCGTTGAATTATATTGAGAACAGAGGTTTATCCAAGCCTCGTTCTTAGCTTGGTTGGTTGTACCATCTGTTCTTTTATTTAAAATGATGTTTTTAAAAACACACACCAATTTCACCAACTTATCTTTTTCGTCCACTGTAAAATTTTGACTACGCTTCCTTTTTTCTGCCATTTTATTATAATAATCGATTGTCGAACGCAACTAAATAAATTGTAAATTTAAAAATAACACGGAAGAGGCGAATAAAACAAACATAAATGTCAACCAACTGTCAAATACAAGTTACCACAGATTAAATGCAAGTTTCGTTATGCATATACCGAGTAAAAATGCTAGAAAATATTAAATTAATTAAAAAAATGAATGAAATTATATTTATTATTGCTATGAAAACATTATTTATCATAAACTATATTTATTTGTGTAAAAACTTCAGAGAATTTTATAAAAAACGATATTATTTAAAAGTATCGATAAGTCTACAAGTGAAACAATCACTAACATCAAAAAAAAAACGTCACATAGTTATGTAACCCCTAGTTAGGGGATAGAAATGATGGTGAAACGCAATTTTATATAGGGGCTAGTTTAGGGGACCTTTTAAGTAAAGGGTCCCATACTTATGTGATAGTATAGGGGATGTTGGTGAAAACGGGCAAGAGTGATTTTTGAGGACCGTTTAAGTATATAATTTATTAGGTTTTAGACAAAATTAGCTGTGCTCCGCGGTTTTACACGCAGTGCTCTTGTTGGTCTTAGCGTGATGAAAGCCTTCCTCGATAAATAGGCTATCTAACAACGAAGTATTTTTTTTAATCGTACCAGTAGTTCCCGATTAGCGCGTTCAAACAAACTTTTAGCTTTATAATATAAGTATAGACTAGCGGTCCGCCCCGGCTTCGCCCGTGGTGCATATTTCGCAATAAAAGGTAGCCTATGTTCTTTCTCAGGGTCTAAAGATTGTCTGTTCCAAATTTCATCAGAATCGGTCCAGTAGTTTATGCGTGAAAACCATACATACATACATAATTACAAACCTTCCTCTTTATAATATTAGTATAGATTTGACATCGATGCGCGCAACAGCTAGTAAACAACAAACATTGCAGGTGCTAGAGAGCGCGTTCGGCGCGGGCTCGCAGGGCGCGGCGTGGGCGGTGCGGCGGGCCGCGCGCCGCGCCGCCGCAGTACTGCGCCACCTCGCCGCGCAGCCCGTCGCCGCCACGCACGCCACGCAGCTGCTGGCCACGCTCGCGCACACCCACCGCAAGTGAGCGCGCACACACGCACGTCTACCCTATACATGCACACATGTATACATTTGCTGACTACGTACGTGCACTACCACCGAAAGTGAGCCCGTACACACGCGCATACGTGTACACGTGTGGTCTGTTGCGTACACACACAGAGAGAGATATAATATTATGCCTTTGAAAACTTGCGTACGGGTCGACGCGAGCACACTCACACAGATATACAATCACGCTCGTGCAATATATTGCACATCCACAGACACGCACATACAATACGCACATGGAAACCTGTGGAAACTTAAATGCAAAAAAAAGAGTGTGTGTACTTATGTACACGCGTTAGAAGTTATACTTCTTTGGCGTATGGAAAAAAATACTAGAATATACAACTTGAAGTTGAACATAGCTATCAATTTTCATACCACCTAGAACTAACTTCATGCTGTTAAATTTAGATGTCGGTGTGCGCGCGCATCGTAAAAATTCACTTTCATCATTTTTCTCCATCGCGCCAAAAGAAGTATAACTTCAAAAATAGACATAATATAAATGCAAATGCAAACGCATACCAATAAAAATAACGATACATCCATCGTCTAAACATTCAAAAATTGATTACACCCGATTATATCATACAACTGAAGAAATAAATAATTTGAATAATTTGAATTTGAATAATTGGATGATAAAGATTTTTTTAAATTCCATCAATAGTATTACTTTTCAGGGAAAGTCCATTAGCGAGTTGTGAAGAATTTTTGTCTCTAGTCGCCTGGGAAGCGTCTGGCAGTAACTTGCCTGGGGATATACGAAGAGAGCTACATAGAGCTTTTGCTATTGCCGCTACGTATTCTGAAGGTAGCTTTAGCATAATAGCGATCGTTTTTAAAATAAGTTAGAACTTTAGTTTTGTCTTAATGTATTTGAGCTGATTGCAGGGAACAAAAAATTTTACACTTTAGACTTAAAAAATTCAAAAATTTTTTTTTATAACCAGAGCATGTGCAACGTGTAATCGTATATTGATACGATGCTGAACAAAATCGATGTCATATACCTTTTATAATTAAAAAAATAATTTTTTGACGTAAATTTTTATGTTATATTTTTAGGTGAAGTACGAAACAGGCTATTAGCGAGTACAGTCGCATTGACGGACAAACTGCAGAATATATTGAATATGCAATCGGATACGGAACCAGTTCGCAACATGTTAGCAGATACCCTCGATTGTTTTATTGGCGTCACTGAAGGTGTACATGAAGTATGTACAATTTGCAGAAGTATTTATGAAATGATTTTTTTTAAATATACCGCGTGCAAATTATTATTATCGATTCTAACTACATAACATTAAATTAAAATTTCTGCACAATAATATTTTGATTTCAAAACGTTTTGTCCTTTTCCGACTTTTTAATTACCGTTTTTTTATTTGCTAAATGTGCTGTATAATATTTTTTTATTATATAAGACAAGAATTGTGCGTACATGCTTATTCAATATTAAATTATTTCAGGTTGGAACAGTAGACGAACAATTCCTCATGTTGATCGGTGCATTGGACAAAATACCGGGAATTCTGTTCAAGTACCATAACTATCCGGGTGTAGTGTTGCCCGCTCTCAATCTCCTTGCCAAAAGCGCGAAGAGAATGTTGCACTCTGTGCAACAACAGAATGTTAATAAGTAAGTTAATTAGAAAGATTTTTCATTTATTTTTGTAATTTTATTTTTGGAGTGAAAATTCTTTAGGTGCGTTGAGAGTAAAATTTCAAGGTCGCGTCATCGCAATACCGTTACGTCATGGAGTAAGGTGACGATTTTGGTATTTTTTTTATTTTTCCAAAGTAGTTTCAGTTCTGACACGTGTGCTCGGCACACACGCTCTTTATTAATTGATCTGTATCTTGTTCCTTTTAGATTTCTTGAGATCTGCAATACAACATTTGAAGTGTACATGCGATGGAATTCAGGGAAAATATCAACTATCCCACAAGATGCCGAAGAAGAGGCGTATGAGGTATGTACATTGGTTTTTTTTTCCTATATCGTGTTTTGTTTACGTTCAAATAAATTATGATAACTTGGTACCATAGTTTATAATCCTATCCTACTTCCTATCCTATCCTACTAATATTATAAATGCGAAAATTTGTGAGGACGGATGTGTATGTGTTATATTGATATATATGTCGGAGAATTTAAATAACTCTCCATAATTAATTATAATTAGGTAGATAACTGAAATAATATTAAATAATGACTCAGTGCGCTCACCTTGCGCGGTCGATGGTAGTACCGAGACTATATCATCGAGCTACTGACTCAAGGAATATAAACCATAGCATGGCCCGTAGCCCCATGCGTTTCATATCAATTGAATATCGACATTATGTTGTACACCATAGAGTACATTGTAATACGAAGGTATACCCACATAATAATATTGATATGTAAGTACAGGTAAATTAGCTTGGAGAAATTTTTGCATATGTAGTGGTGTGTATATTACTCAGATCTTAGAGCGCGTTTCCACTATATCGTTCTGGCCTATACAAAAATGTTTCGATATCCTAACATTACTATTTAATTTTATACTTATTCCTAGCAACACTTTTGTTTTCAATAAAAACAACTTTTAATTTGAAAGAAAATGGTTTTGACTTTATAAAAAAAATATATCATTCAATTTCACGTCCTTGAGCAAACGACAAGGCGACTACCGTGAAACAATAAAATATCGTGTCCATTATAATTTGTTTCATAATTAATATTTGACCATAATAATTACGAAACAAAACAAATAAATAAATCGTCACTTGATAGTGGAAAGTGGAAACACGCACAAAACCAGAATAAACCAGTTTACGCTGTCCGCAGGTGCCAAATGCAGTTGTTTGGTACCGTTAGAACATAAAGCACACATTTCATTCAAAAATTATAATTATTATGTACGTAGTTTAATTGATTAATTGTTGTTATTATTTGTTATTATTGTTATAATATTTGTTGAAGTGTTTAATTTGTGTGTAAGTGTTGTAACTTTATATTGTTAATTCAAAATGGCTCCAGTGTTAAAACATGGTCGAGGCACGCCTTTGACTTCTCAAACTAAAGAATTAAACTTTAAATGTCGTTTCTTTTTCAGGTTAGTAAATTTTTCATTTTAGTAACATTGTCATTTTGTAAAATCATGTTCATTTTGTAAAAGTTATACGTATGTTAAATGTGCAAATATTAAATTAAAGTCTCATCTTTTTCAGAGGAGAAACACATATAGTTTAATTTAAAATCCCATATATATATAATATATACATATTGTATAAAATAAAAACTAAAAATAAAATGTTGTTTTATTTTATTTGCTGACCATACACTACTAAACTAAACGCAAAAATTTCTCCAAGCTAATTTACCTGTAACGATTTCGTTTCGATAATTCCTCGTAAGTAAATAGCGAGGATAACCCCACGATTGCGAATATATTATATTTGTTGGATTGATTTACTTGGAAAATTTTGTAATACTTTTAAAGTATCTTACTGAAGCTGGTGTAATGTTGGAAGAAAAGAAGGTTAAAATAACACAAGGTTTATATTGTAAAATATATGGTTTTCAAACATTTTACATTCAAATCGTAGAAATCTAATCATGAAAATCACAGTTCAAAAGTATTTACAGTACTGTTCATTCCACAATATTATTACAATTACAAAAAATAAAAATAAAAACAATTAGAATCAGGTATTATCTTTATTTCTGACATTGTAGATAAATCGGAATTTTCATTATGCTCTCCTTCATTTTCACTTTCCCTACTGCTATCCTACCTGTGTAAATAATCATTTCATCGAAAAAAAAAACAAAACCAAGAAGGGTATGTAATAGCAGCCCTTTCTTTTTTTTTATAGTGGGGAAATCTTCCAAGATACCCACGGCCCCCGGGGAAGGAGCCGTGGGTTATGTCGGATTCTTACCGACTAAAACCCCACTGTGTTCCGTCGAGCCGCTTTAATGATGGGGCCGCGGGTATTGATTAGAATTCTTCCGCGACATGTAATAGCAGCCCTATAAAATTCGACACAAAGAGCATGCAGTCACCACCAATATATAAAGAGGATTGACGGATTTTTGACTGACAGGCTACCGTCACCACCGCCCAACTTGTTTTCGATTGTGTATGACCAGTTGACTTTCTTTTGAACAAGGTGTAAAATGCAAGTGCAAACTGTTTAGGGCTCTTACGATTCAATGATTCGGGTGTTTTTGGAAATACGATAATTTGCGAAGATCTGCATGCGCATTGTTAATTTTGGAGTACTGTAAATAATTTTGTACAAGAAAATATTTTCAGTACTCCCAAACTATCTTGGAGTAGCCTTACTGCTACGTAATACGTAGTATTACGTAGTACTAAGGCTCGCATTTATTTATATCTTTTTGTGGTCCTTCAAGCCGAATTTATTATATTGGTTTCATTCATACGACTTAGGGCCTATTTTTCAATGATTGGTTTAAACTCATCCGTGCAATAAAATTAAAAGATGGGTACTTCGAATACATTTTTGAAATGGTAGTTTATTTGTCCATAAAAGGCCGGCAAAGCACCTGTAACACTTCTAGTGTTACAAATGTTTATGGGCGTTGGTGACCACCTTACATCAGGTGGCCCACCTGCTCCATTGCTTGCTCTGACATAAAAAAAAAGTTTAATACATTATTCGACAAAAAGGTTTGAACACCATTATCCATTTCACTCATCATCATAACTTATGTTTGAGTCTGTTTCTGCGCAGCGTACGTGGCGTATCTGGTTTGGCGTGGGGTACGCGGGCAGGCGACATCGTAGAAGTCCCATAGCCGCGTTCTACTCGCGCTTCGATCGTTCTAATAGTAATCGTATGTCATAGGACATTTGCGCGCTGATGGAGCTGATCTGCAGCATCGCGCGCAGCGGCGCCGAGCGCGGCGTGGGCGACACGTGCGCGCGCGGCCTGCGCCTGCTGCTGCCGCTCGTGACGCCGCCGCTGCTGGCGCTGCCCGCCCTCGCGCACCACGCCTACCGCATGCTACGCGACCTCGACACCACTGTGCAGGTGAGCGCCTGCTGCTGCCGCGAGTGACGCGAATTGCAATATCTGGTGCTGCTGCAAAAGCTGCTACTGCTTCAGGAGTCGATAAAATACGTCCAATTCGTCAAAAATTCATCGGGTGATAAATACAGAATTTTGCATTATCAATGTGCATACGATGTTCTTGCGACATAACTTTTCCTGGATCGTCACATAACACGTCTAAAAAATAATTTCCAAAAATTATCCACTGTTAAAATTCAACCTAACGTCTTCGCACCAGTCTTGTACAGATTAAGGAAAAAATTCAAGTTTTTTGCAAATTTCTCATAGGTTTTTTAATTTTATTGGATATTGTTTTTGAATACCTTTAGTTCAATGTTAGTTTAACATAACCATTGTTAGAAAAAAGATTACAATGCACAGAACTATATCGAGATAGAAGGAAATAGTTCGTCGATTTATATGAGAACCGACCGTGTAACATTTTGCGTAGGTACTTTGACGTCGAGTCTTTTAGTGATGTTCACAACGTCAAAATAATTGTCCCCTAATAAATCGAAACTATGTAGGTAGTTAAAACATTTTATGGAATCGATTTGGGAATCGATTTTGACCTTGACAGAAGAATGAGAATAAAATTGAATGTTAATTTTTACAAGTTTTTTATTAACTTAAACTGTATGTATATGCATGTGTACATATGAATGTATGTATGTTCGGATCAAATCTTGCACGCCAGTGCTTTGATGGGCCAGTAAACGAATCTTCGTGAAAATTTATGGAACAAATCAGACTGTGTTTCGTAGGAAACCAGTTTTTGCTTCCATCCATTTATTTTTCACAAGAGTATCTTTCGGAAAACTGAAACAAATTTGCAATAAGTATGTAGTAAATATATTTTAAACCATCGACCCAACAATAATATTAGTTATAGGATTAAAAAATAATTATCATTTTTCTGTTTTCAATAGGTATCGATTTGAATCGACTAAGAAATCGGCATTGAAAATCGTGGCGTACAACTCTATATACTTACTTTTGACAGAAAAATGAGAAATCAACCTTTACCGCGTTTCGACAGTTTGGAATGTTTTATTTTCATTGCTGGTTTTCAATGCATGTCCAGTCTGGCGTGTAAAATTAAAGCCGTAATGGAAAAGTAGCATCATTCCGTTACCGTTTACATTAAATTATTACGGAGCACAAAAATAAATTGTTTTATAAGTAATAACAGATATTTTAGGGCAAAAAGTACTTACCCGTCAAAGGAAATATTTTCATTGACACCTTCAACTTTTTTTGGTGGTGTTTGCACAGTTAATTATTGAGCACGGGGCCATTTTCTGTTTGCATTAGTACGTCACACACGGAGAGAGGTCGTGAACAGACTGAGCATCGTGGCGAGCAAAGACGATGATTAATCGTCTTTTCGCCACGCGAGGTACATACACTCTTTCCTTCTATCTCGATATAGTTCTGTGTTACAATGCATAAATAATGAAGTTATTAATAAATTAAAAAAACCACTTTTTTGCATCAGTGTTGGACAGTTAAAATCTAATGATGGACAACCAGTTTTGGACAACATCCAGTTATGAACACCCATTTATGGACTGTACCTAAAGTTGTTTCTCCAGTTATTTACACTTGGAGAAGACTTATAGTTATCAATAAAATGTTGCAAATGATGATTGGAATACAATAAATCTGAGATGTATTTATAAAAAATAGTATTTATTAATTATTTTGCATACTTATAATATTTTAAACAGTCTTAATTTCCATTTTCTAGGAAAAAATTGGACAAATGCATCGTTAAATAAGAGTTGTGTCTGTTAAGAAAAAACAATATGGGTTTTCTATTATTACTCAATAAGTCAGGGATGAAAAATATAACTAAAAAAAGTACTGCCACACATCCATCCATTTTGGGAACTCTTCTTCTTCGTCGTATCACTCTAGTCAGAGTGAAGGGTGGTCAACATGAGGTTTGAAGGGTAGATGTTACCCGCTTCACGATGTTCCACCATATCTCTCTGTTTCCTGGCATTCCGCTACACTCGTGAAGTGAACCGCCAATAGCAGCCTTAATCTGATCGATCCATCGATATGGATTCCAAATTGTAGCACGAGGCAAAAAGCTTCTTTTAAACTGTTGTCAAGATGGTGTGGATTAAATTTAAGCGTGTGTGCTGTATGGTGGTGGAATTTAGCAGCAGACCGCTGTCTGCTGCTAAATTGGAATGGATCGCTATCCAAACAGTTCATCAGAGATGATAGATGCGTTACAATGCGCTTATGGATGCGATTTATCTACGCAGTGATAGAGGATGAAGCGAGAACGAGTCGCACAGCACATAATGACCCATTGTTCTTAAATATATTCTTCATGTTCAGATATATATTATGTTGTTGGACCCATTGAGCAGACCTTAGGACTTTTAACTGATAGTTTATTGTGCAAAATTATTCTTGGCACTTCAAATCCTTCAGCGGCTTTTGTTACTTTATCCCCATTATTAAGGGCATTGATTGCATTACCAATTTGTCGGGGAGTGTAATTTTAACAAAAAATATCAATGTCCATTATAGGAACCAAAGCAAATCCAGTCATGGACAATTGTTGTACAATATTGGAACCCTGTGTTCGAAATGGTCGTGATAGTTATATTATTAATCAGAAAGAAAAGACAATATAGAAAAGCGCATGTAATTAATATCTTAAAAAAAAGTTTAGTTTCGACATTTGTCCATAAATGGATATATCCATAGAATTAAATCCAGTTATGGACACTGACGAATTTTATTTAAACAACTTAACCTATCATGATACTAAATCGTGTAATATTTCGTACACTTAACTACTATAAATAAAAGTAATGTCAAATTTTGCTAAGATTTATATAAAAATTCTTAAAAACAAAATTGTGTCCTCACTTCCTTAAGGATTTCCTTAGTAAAAACGGACTTCTTAGAAACGAGTCGCAGCAACTAAACACAAACTTATGCCATCTTCAAAACATTTTGACCGAATAAGACGAAGTGTCGTATTTTGATAGTTTATGAACCAAACTTTTATTTTAAGTATTGCCAAATTATATAACGTTTATTTTGGTCTTATTATTTAAATTTTATATTTATTTTGTCCATTACTGGATGCTTGTCCACCACTGGTGCCGTTACCTTATATACCTAATACTTATTACGAAATTTTGTTTTCAGCTAACCAGTCTACCAGTAGAAGACTTCAACATGGTGGTGACAGCCCTACGCGTAGGCTTAACTGCAGTGTCGTGTGATGTGTCTACTCTCTGCTGCGATACAATAGTCGGCATTGCGAACAAAGTGCGCACGCTTGGCGCGGACAACCCTTACGCCGTATCACTTCTGTCTCTAGCGGAATTACTCCTAATGCTTATAATTAAAATGGAAATACCCCCGGATTCAATACCGGCAGCCGGTGCCGCGATATACGCGCTAACTTGTGTCAAACCAGCCCTACTAGAAGGTTTGGCCAGACAACTCATAGATGCCTTCGCAGCCAACGACCCAGGGAATGTCCCAAGATTGGAAGAAGCCTTCGGCGTTTTAACTAATGGCGTTCTCTTCGACGGACTGAGAACTCATAAAATTAGATTTCAAGACAACTTCGATAAGTTCCTAGCTAGCGTACACGGGTTCCTTATTGTAAAATAAGGAGCTGATGACTTTTTTGGTTTCAAATCGTGCCGGCCATGTTTGATGGTGAAAAGACTTATACGACTAAGTATGTAAGTGCAATCGATGTAGTCCTTCCAGAGGGCTGTGTTTAGTATAAATGTATTTTATTGGGAATTAAGAAAATTCTCATAAAATTTTTATTAAAGTAATTGTACAAATTTATTGTACCTAGTAATTGTTCTCGTTTTTTTTTAATTCTTTGACATATATATAAAATATAGTTAAGATTTATACTAAGGTTATAAATCATTATCATTCACTTCATCACTCAATAATATGCTGAGAATTTTTTTAAGAATAGAAACAATCCGATCACGAGGCGGGATTCGAACCCGCGTCTTTTTGCCATGACAAGACAAATTGCTTCTCAGTCACTCGTGGTCCCGCCTGAGCAATCGTATTTCTTCTAATTGCGCCTCGTGTTTGATTTTTTTTCTATTCCTTAAAAATTATCATTTTATAAAACATTTGAATGCTATGAAAATAAATAATAAAATAAATATGCGGAATGTGTATGGATGAATTTCCTGGATTATTTGTCGTAAATAGCGATCAACAAGTTATTAATAATTATTCAGGTAGGTTTATGTCACTTGATATTGTAAATATAGATAACAAAATATAGTCACACTTATTTTAATATTTTTAAGTCCAACAATGAACAAGAATCTTAGGATTTCACATATTATAAATTAAACTTTTGTTTATAATTTAGCGTCGCACTATGTTATTATATTATTTATATTAACATAATATTCTCATATATTTTAAGATTTAGTGAAAGAAATTGATTGTTACCGAGAAATGCATTTTGAGGGCTTAACACTTCTTTAATACCTAATAACCTACCTTACCTTTTATACCTAATATGTACCTCCATCTTATAAAGATATTAAGTTCTGAAATTTATCGTAATTTTCTAATATTTTTATTTCCATACGAAAAAAAATCTTATTAAAGTGGAATGGGCAATACCGTCACGTAATGGAGTAATGCCAGGATTTTGGTATCTTTGAATCTTGCCAAAGAAGTTTCATTTCTGACACGTGTGCCACGCTCTTTTTTATGACGTATGCATAGGGCATTCACCTAAAATCAGCTCATGATTATTTGCCATGTATGGTTTTTTTTGGGTCCACTAACTAAGTGAACAGCAAAAATTCAATTACTCTCCATTGAATATTGGTGAAAAGCTTCCTCTAAAATATAATATAATAAAACGGGTTTCGAAAAAATTTCGTGTTTATAAGGAAACTTTTTCCCCTTGCAAACAATCCCTAATTAAAAGTTCTAGCAAATATTTAAATTGTTAGAGGCCTAAATCTACAGGGTTTCTACTGAAGAATATTATTAACACAAGAAATAACAACGATACCGTAAATAAAATTTATTGAAATGGTTGTGAGTATTGATGACTATGAGGGCGTAGCATGAGTTAGTTAGGAGAAAATCCATTTATCTGTAGTCAATTTTAGAAGCTAAAATTTTGAATTTTTCTATTTATACGTATTTCAAATTTTTCATTATAATATTATGTACTTATTATTCTGAATAATATTATAAGATATCCTAAGATGGTGAATGTGCATAGGTCTGTAACACTAATGTGTTATCAAACAGTTAAATGTATGTACTTATAAGTTAAATAGTTTTTATATTTCCTAGCAATGTTGTTGTTTTTATGTCCCATGAAAATTCAAATTCCTAACAGAATTAAAAATAACGAGATTGCCAGATGTGCATAGAATGGATAATGTAAACATTAATAGATATAATATAGTGTTTCTAGTTATACATTATTTATGTTGATAAAAATTACAAATTAATATTTTTGCAGACAGATAAACATTATCTTAAACAACTTAAATGTATGTGTATTTTGTAGCTAATATCGATGTTTAGTTAATTAAATCAATTTCCTTTTATTATCACTGTGTATTACTATTTTAAATAATTCAAATGTGTACGTAATATTTCTAAAATAATTTTATGACAAACACGAGATATTTATCGTCTTTAATTCCTTAAATATGTATTAGATACCTTTTAATAATTAAACGTACAAATATTTTCCAATAAAGAGAATCTACAAAGTCATTATTTTTTATTACCTATGCCTATACCTTTATAATTCGTCTGTATACACATCTGTATACCAAAGAATACTATCTAGACTGTGCACCATGGCGCAAAAACCGGACGAGTGAGAGCGTTTTTCGTTCCAACTTGTCTCTTTCTCACTAGGTGACCATGGTTCAAAGAACTAAGGGACAAATTACATAAAAAGCGAGTGGGTTAATGTCCAGTACATAAGAAATTGATGATACGCAGTACGCTACGTGTACGCTACCTAATTTAATGTTTGTAAAAAATAAACTAAAACATAGTGTACGTATATAGTACCGTAAAAAATTGGTTGTCTGTAAAGTCGGTTTACAGACGATAGTTGAACGTGACAACGTCCGATTGTGCTTCTTTGTCGCTCGTTCCGCGCTCTCGCTCGCACTTCAAGCCTTACGTGGAACGCCTCAGATGAGTCAGAGGGAGGTAACGCCGCATGAGTCATGTTTTTTCGTGCGTGCAGCCGGCTTTATCGAATTATATGACGTTGCACGTCAAAATGTAAATACTGGATGTTCTAACGTTCGATCGTTTAAATTTTAATATTTTTTATCGAGAATGACATAACATAAGGAATATTAATAATAGGAACGCAGCAATGCGGGTAAAACGGCGGTACTTAATAAAGCTAGCCACGAAATATTATATTGCCTCAATCTGATAACGTGACCATGAAATGGAACGTATAATAAAGTCAAGTGTTTGTCATTGTCAATGTCAGAGCACGACTATCAAAATCACAATTCACAAATCACAATATCATTTGAGTTTTGATCATTTGTTGACTGTTGTGAATTTATTTTTTCTTCAATTTTTTATTTGTAATTTATGTATTATCTCAAAATGAGTGTTTCGATACAAAGTCCATCTATGAATTCATCAGTAACTTCGTCACAGTTGGATAGTTTTGAAGACATGGCTGTTTCGAACGTGAAAAAATATCTAAAAGACGTACTAAGATCGCGAATTTTCTTAGGTCGCTATTTGGAGAGAAGACTTGTAGATCAGCAAATTGGATACCGTGATATTGTATTAATAAGTCCTGCTGAGAAAGAGTTATTAAGAGATTTGTTAGAAACAGTACATAAACTGCTCTCAGTGTATCCAAATTTACATTGGATTGGCATTACGAACTCCGATACTTTGAACATAAATGTTTCGTCGAGTTTGTGCTTATGGACAGAAATTGATAATGAACCTTTTGGCGCATTTTGGTTTCAAGTTAAAGGTATAAAATTTAGAGATAATGAAGTATTAATTGCTTTAAAATGCATAAGGCATATAACAGAAGCATATTTAGAGCTAGAACCAATATTGACGGGCGCAACAAAGAAGGATATCACAATTAAACCAAAAGAAAGCCAAGTAGAAGAAAAAACTCAAATAACTGAAAGTATCAATGATATTAAAGAGACATTGAAGAGTGCATTGTCAATAAGAAATGTTAAGGAATTTTTTACATTTATATTTGCATTTATCATTGCATTATTCACTGGAAGTACTGCTTTTGTAAACTTTCTTGGAAACTTTATATTAGCATTGTTAAGAGAATTTTCCATATTGGTAAAAAATTCTACACCAGTGTTTTTGGGTACTCTAGATTTTTTCAGTAAGATAATAGGTGGATTTTACATTTTAGTTGCAATGATCTTTAGACCTAGTAATCCTGTTCCACAGAATAAAAGAAGTCTCACATATGAAAGAACAAATCATTATGATCATAGAAATGTTGACTGATAATATATTATAATCATCATACATTTTAGACAAGGTTTTGTCATGATCCTAATGCTAGATCTCATTAAGAAATATATTTTTACCAGAATTTATCATTCATAAGATATGCTTATTCCATTATGCATTTAATTAGTTTTGAAGATAAACAGTTATTTATAAAACAAAACAGGATATCTGCGGTCATTTGTATATTAATATTACCAATGTTCTTTTTATGACTCAAAAGGATATGGAGAAAAATGTAATGGAGTTTTGTAAAAAATATTAAGACAGCAATCTATATGTTCTATTAATTTATTACAAAAATAAATATGTAACCATATTTAAGAACTGTTAACATCATTTTATTGTATAGGTTTTGCTATATTGTTTTATATTTGACTAATAAATTATTATTTATTGTTGTATATTATTTTTCAATTGGCACTATTATGATAGAAGCTCTCAAATCTGTAAAAGAAAGAATATACTTTTACTTAATAATATTATTCATATAACAATATGGTAGTTTGATTGAAGTTTTTATTTACCTTTATCAAACTTTTTTGATCGGTTAAGCACTTTGGATGGTTCCCTATTTGAGTCTATAAAGAAAATGTGTATTTATGATATTTTGTATGACCAAAGCAAAAACAAATAAATACCCAAAATTTGCTTGCCTTTACACATAGATTGATTCAATTTACTTCTTTGTAAATATTTAACAGGTGAAACTCCCAGCCCTTTACTTTTATTTGGTTTCTTTATATTTTTCTTTGGAGGCATCTGACAACCTTCATTCTTCCTTTTTATGGGCTACAATAGAAAATTATAATTGAGCAATTATTTTAATGTTTAAACATTTTTTATGTTTTTATTTCAAATAAAGGTACCTCTGTTAAAGCATTAGCGACAGCCCTTAGACCTCCTGATTTATTGTCCTGATTATTTTTAATATGTTTCGTCATTATGTTATTTAACATATTCATAATCAATATATTCATTTCACTGTTATCATACTCTCGTAGTAAATCTTTGAATAATAACAACAGTGCTGGCAAATTAAATGTAAGTTCCTCTTTGCCGAATTCAATTTGACTAAAATTACGTAATATGTCTAAATGCATAAAAATCTCGTCAATCGTCATGTGCTCCCGGTATTCTACTAAATCTTTTATAGTTCTGGTCCCAATACCTAAAATGTCTCACGATTAATTATACAGATATACATTTAACTGGAACAGAACATTTAGATTCGCTCTAATAAAGACGCGAGGTGAAGGTGATAGTTTTAATAACAGTCGCCTGTCGCGCATACGCCTACAGAAGATGATAACCATAAAAAATATAATATTATGTACAATCAATTATTTTTTTAATTTTTGTTCTAATTAATCCTTAAAGTATGAAGCCTTTACTCGAAGTTGATTGAAACCGTTTTAATTATATTATAATATTATTTATTTATTTATTCTAATAGCCCCGCTATCACGTCGCGTCTTCATTAATTCCGCAAATAATTACCTATTTCTTTAAGCTGTATAAGTGGGTTTTATCGTTCTCCTATATTTGACTTCAGTCTGATAAACCATAGGAACTCCATATCGATACGGACTTATAATTTGTGTATTTTGGGCTCGGTTAGTAAACCTGGTATTACCTTCGTTAGCCGACTTGCTGACATAAGTAACATTTGGATTCTTGACAAACAACGGTCTTAACAAATTCAACACTTCATTCAAAGTGTCTACAGTATCCGCTTCTAATTGGGAAATTCTTTTTCGAATCACTTTCTTGATATCGTTCGTTATTTTTGAATTGAAATTCAAGTACCTTCTACCTTCTTCTAAATCTGCTAATTTATGTAATAAGCTCGCTGCCCAAGCCTGAGAATTTAAAATAATGATAAAAATAAATACTAGAAAAATCCGCAATAAAATAGGTACTAAAAAATGTAACTACATCGTTATAGGTAGGTACTCGCGTAAATATTGACGAGATAACGGTCGCAATTTCCTGAGCTAAATTACGATTTACGTCTAAAGAAGGAGATGAAAATTGTTAAGTATGATGATTTATTTGATTAGGTAAAAAATAACTAGTTTTTGCCTTTAGTTTCAGAAACGAATACACAAACCTGCGTTACAGAATCGCCATAATATTCCACTTTACAAGGCCAGGCTATGCACACTGTTACTATGGAGTATTCGTCAAATATGCTACAAATATCAGCATGAGCACACCCTTGAATGATTTCTATTTTTTCTTTAAACTTACTTTCGGATAAACCCTAAAAATTATATTACAATAATCCATACTAATATTATAAATGCGAAAGTAACTCTGTCTGTCTGTCTGTTACTCAATCACGCTTAACTACTGAACCAATTTGCATGAAATTTGGTATAGAGATATTTTGATACCCGAGAAAGGACGTAGGTTAGGTAGGTTTTATCCCGGAAATCCTACGCGAATAGCTTTTTCTTTGAAAATACGGGCGAAGCCAGGGGCGGAAAGCTAGTAGTTTATAAAATTTAGGGAACATCGTCCCATACATTAGGAATTATATATGTTCGTGTGTTATTAGGTTCATCAATGGATAGCTACCAGCACATATCTACGGCAAGCGGATAAACGTTTACCTTTCGATGTTGATCAAGCGAATAAATGCCATAAATTTACATCTGAAAGCCTATAGGCATCAATGCTCCATATCTTTACGTGTTTGTCTTTGGGGATAGTTAGGATGATAGAAAACGACATAAACTACTTTATAACGCGGTTATAAACCTATATTCCTTCCGATAGACTGCGGAAATTCATTTGCTCACGAAATCACGGGCAATAGCTAGTAGATGGTAATTAGCTAGGTGACTTACCTCGTTAAGAAACATAAGAGCATTTTTTGTGTATTCACTGCCCATATACAAGAATTTTTTTAAAATGCGCATATTTTTAACGATTTCCCCGATGTTATTCGTGGTATACTTGGTGTTCTCATTAAAATGTATGACGAAATCATTGTATTCCTTAACATTCAAGCATTGACATTTACGTGTGAGTTTCTTGTAAATGGAACAATCATCGTCTTCGCTCTACAAATTGGATAATAAGTAGATGACGATAAAATATTAAGTATTTATTAGTTTGATCAAAAATGAAAATTTTACCTCGATATTAATCGCTTGTAATACTCTAGTTTGATATTCCAAACTTTTTAACGCCTCACATGGAATTATTTCAGCGACATTGAATGTAGAGGTCGAAGGCTATAAAACGATATATTATATATAAATTAGTTTTAGAACTTTTATAAGATCATAGATCGATAGTAAAGATAACGAAAACACTACTAACTACTGCTACTGATCATATTTTACTCATTATTCTGACAAAATATAATCTCGCACAATACCGAGACGAAATTATAACGTAGCTGTAAGTATGTACGATTGAACTGTAACACCACCCTAAGAATATATTTATTAAAAAATATCTCAATTTTTTAATATCTCGCTAAAGGGTATTACAGTGTTAGGTATACTATGTTTTTAATATTGATAAATTAAACGTGAATTATGTATACAAACTTATAGGTGTAGGTATACTTGTATTACTAATATTATAAAGCTGAAGAGTTTGTTTGTTTGTTTGAACGCGCTAATCTCGGGAACTACTGGTCCGATTTGAAAAATTCTTTCGGTGTTGGATAGTCCATTTATCGAGGAAGGTTATAGGCTATATATCATCACGCTACGACCAACAGGGGTGGGGCCACGGGGGTGAAACCGCGCGGAGCAGCTAGTTAAGTATAAAGTACATACTTGAGGGTCATCAGCAGGCAAATTGTTATCAGTTATAGCTAATTTTCCATTTGTTTTCGACTGAATTTGATCTAAGATACCCAGCAACCTTTTAGTGCTTTCTTTCAATTTACAGATTGTTGCATTCTGTAACAGTAAATTTAATGAACCTTTGCAATGTTTATCAAATAAATTAGTCAAGCCATGGATTTTCCAATCAACGTTATATGATTTTCATTACATGCCGAACGAATATATGTATAGTATGCCGCTTTAGTTATAACTATCTCATATTTTTTTTGAAAATAACTACCATTTGCAAGTGACAACAAGGCTGTAGTTGACTCCGACATTCAGTGAATTGTAGTTCCTTTAACATTTTAGAGAAATCAAATGATGCTGCAGTAGTTTGGGTCAAACTGGGTTTTTTATTTGTGTTATTTTGATGCGAACCCTCTTCATCTCTTGGTGTAATAAAGGAGCAGGTTGAATCATTTTCATCGCTATTTTCATTTTGCATGGAAGATGATTTCGTTAAATATATTAATTTATATTGAAAGTTTCTCCATAAAGATATTTAGTTATTGGGTGTAAAAAATTTCTTGAACATTTCTGTGTTGTAAAATGTAAAGACAAGTTACAAGAAATTTTGAATTTTGTGCCAGAAGAAAGCGTAACGGTCAAATTGAAATTGTCAGACCCTAAGCTCTAAGACGCCATGTTATATTCTTGATTCGTGGCTTTTTGTTAAAAAATAATGCGAAGAAAATCACCGAACTTTAAACTGAAAGAATTCATATTTTAAAAAGATCTAGGTAATTACTACAAGAGCTTTCCATAACATCAATAATATCAGACGAATATCAAAATTGTTATATCCACAGGCTATATCTAAAGAGGGCACAGATGTAATGGGCTTATCCACGGCTTATCAATCTACACTAATATTATAAAGAGGAAAACTTTGTTTGTTTGTTTGATTGTAATGAATAGGCTCATAAACTACTGGACCGATTTTGATGAAATTTGGCACAGACAATCTTTAGACCCTGAGAAAGAACATAGGCTACCTTTTATTGCGAAATATGTACCATGGGCGAAGCCGGGGCGGACCGCTAGTATTCTATAAACAGTTGGAAAGAACAACTCACAACCATCTCACAACAATATTTTGAAAATTGTCGATCCAATAATGATAAGGAAATTTTTTATAGAAATAAAATAAATTTATAAATTGTTTTTAATGTCTTTATTTGCAATATACATAAGAATTAATAAATGCACATTTTATGGAAGACTTCATCACAGGACTTCATGTTAGTAACTTAGTAGTAGGTACCTATTACCTAATAGTAAATACTTTTAGGCAATATAAGAATGTAAAAATATAGCAGTCATGCAATCTAATTTATGTTAAAAAAAAACATAAATATTATCATGGATATTATTAAATATTAAATAAAAAATGTAGTTAACTATAATAATACAGGAAATACATGTAAATATATCACATTTTACGGACGGATAGTTTCAATACACGGTTAAAATTTTTTTACTATGCTCAAATCTGCCCACTACAAAATCATTTTTCGTCACTTACTAAAATAAAGAGAATATTTTTAAACACAACATTTTTGATATTATACATTTCAACATGAACGATACATTTTTATTAATAGAGTATTATAAATATCAAGAAATATACTCTGAAGCCCATTTAACCGTCCACTCATCTCGCATTTCATATCGTTTTTATAATTTCGCTTTGATGAAAACCATTACAGACAACCTATACATATTATAAAACAATACACGTATTTTTTATCTTTTTTAAGTTTTTAATCAATAATCTCAATCTCAGTTCAATCATTTTAAATGAATCGACAAAATGAAAGTGGCCAATTAAATATGTCCAAGAGTGTGTACAGTGCCACAAACTTAACTGACCCGGTGACGCGGGTGATGTCGATTTTAGTCAATTTTAACGGGGAGACGTGTCTGACGTTAGGAAGTGACAAGAGATATTCTGTTTCTTTATAAGAATATAATAAGAATGACTCACAAATATTCAATAATTTCCGCATAATCTGATAAACAGATATACCTAATACAACGATAAAAAAATAACACAATGATCTTTTCTCTCTTTGTAACAGAAAGAGAGCTCTTATAATATTACTCTAGGAATTTGTTACATGCAATGAGTATTATGGGGAGGATTCCCGATTATTGCGCTTTTTTAGATTAATTTTTAACAATGAAATATTCATTTTTTTCGACTGGAAAATATATATATATATATATATATATAAATTTATAAAGGATAGAAAAAATTCGATCACGAGGCGGGACTTGAACCCGCATCCTTCGCGCCATTCCGGGGCGGATGCCTAACCAACTCAGCCACTCGTGACCCGCCTGAGCAATCGAATCTATCTATCCTTTCAGTTTTATGTGTCTTAAGGGACACACCGCGCGCCATCTATTGAGATGATTTAACAACCATTTCAACCAATATGAAGCACTTTTCAGTGAATACAATATTGTAACGATGGAACACGACCTTTTCTTGAATTTATATTTTTTGGTTTTTATGGCATTCAAATGCTTTATAAATATAAATTTATAAAGGATAGAAAAAATTCGATCACGAGGCGGGACTTGAACCCGCATCCTTCGCGCCATTCCGGGGCGGATGCCTAACCAACTCAGCCACTCGTGACCCGCCTGAGCAATCGAATTTATTCTATCCTTTCAGTTTTATGTGTCTTAAGGGACACACCGCGCGCCATCTATTGAGATGATTTAACAACCATTTCAACCAATATGAAGCACTTTTCAGTGAATACAATATTGTAACGATGGAACACGACCTTTTCTTGAATTTATATTTTTTGGTTTTTATGGCATTCAAATGCTTTATAAATATAAATTTACTATTTTTCGACTGGAAAATATATATTTCACACACAAAGATCTATTTGAACGCAGAGTCTTGTCGGTAACACAATATCAATTATTTTGTATGATCATAAAAATCGGGAAGTCAACCCGTGTTAGTCATAGACATAGTATTGCTCTTAGTAGTCATAGACATTTTATGTAGGTATTATATCTACTATTACGGAGGGCAAAGTCTCATAAAATATTGAAGAATTAGTAGGTATAGTTTAAATCACATAAAAAAATAAACCAAGATACGCGCGAAATAGAGGCCGCGCGGGCCTTCAGAATACTTCAGATGCCCGCGACTCGCGAGGCTTTGTTGAGGTAAGACCTGTCGTGCGCTCTCCGACTCCCGCCGCCGCGTGATTTCCTACAATATTTTTTCTTTGCTAGTGTTTTTGTTTATGTATCGGAGTAGATCGGGCTATATTTTTTATTATAGGTTATTATTTGATCCTTTTCCTTATAAACACGTCAAAGACGTCCCCGGAAACGTCCGGATAAATACTGTTTAGAGGGATTAAAAATATTCGGTGGAACTCGTCTAAAGTTGGAAATATTTGTTAACGACTTTTACCATAATTGTATATGTTTGTTTTAGGTTCAGCGGGTACATCAGGAGTAAGGATTGTGACCCGTTAATACTTATTTGACCTCATGAAGAACGAAAATTTGCTTAATTTAGATGCCAAATTAAATTTTCTGAAAGATAAACTTTTGTCATGTGAAGGTTACAATGAAGACCAAATTGTTAGTTTGAAACGTGGTTTTGCCCATTTCAAATCAGAAATCAAACAAAGGTGGACCAAAGCTCATTATAAAGAAGAAAATTTTATTAAATACAATCGGTCTTGGCTGGAAGGTACTTTTGAAATACCTGTTGTTGAGACTTCACAAAAACGGCTAGGTCGACCATCCAAGTCGTTTGAAGACGCAAGTGAGAGGAGCAAGAGGCGAAAGACTGAAGAACTTAACGTTCTAAATTTGAAAAAGAGATCATAATACATGTTGCTAAAGTGGAACTAGGGAAATCTATTATTTTAATATGGTAACAAAATCAGTTTTTTATCACTAGCGCCACCTGCTGTATGTAATGTGTAATATTACTACTTGAATAAAAGTTCACTTCGTTCACATCATCTGCTGTGGTTTTATTAGGTTATGGGCCCAGATACGTATTTTTCTTGGTTTTTATAGGGTCAGGTGGGGTAATTGCAATAACGGGGTATTAGCAATAGGGTGTGTTTACGGCCTAACTCCTAAAGAAAACTGGTGCTGCCATTTACACACTGTAAGGTACTTTTGGAAATTCGTGCCGATCAATTCGAAAGAGTTTGACAAATCGATGAGTGAATGAAACGTCATTAGTTGAGTGACGTCGATGCCGCGTGTTGCACACTTTGTTAACGTAGGTAACCTTCAATCGGTTTTTCATCTTTGAAAGAAACGTAAGTTTTTTTAATTTTTTTTGTATTAGTATGTTAATATTCTGTGTTGGGAATTAATCTAAATGCAATTTTTTACTTAACTGGTGAAGGTTGTTTTTTTTTTGGCTATTATTGCATTTACCTTTTCAAATTTTGGTGTTGGGGCAATTGTAATAACATGGTAAGGGGCAAATGTAAAGTTTTTACAATTACCCCTTTCTTTCCAGATGGTGCGAAATTATCTAAAAAAAGGACCACCCAAATACTCTGAGGAAAAATTCCGTACCAGCAACTCCTCAATCAAATGAGATGCTAGCCTTTAATACCGTGCCCATAATATCATTTGAACAAATGCCTTTGAATAAATAAAAGAAACGTAAGGTTGCCTCAGGTGCTGAAGTTGTTACGTCTGCTAGAATGCTTGAAGTGTTAAAGGAAAAAGAAAAGTTAGTCGCAAACAAAAAAGCTAAAATAAACAAAAAAAATGGCAAGAAAGAAGGAAAAGCGAAGAAAAATACTGAAGATTCAGAATGTGACACGACAGATGTAGACTCCGATAATGAAGTGCACTATGCAAATTCTGACGAAAGTGAATGGGTGGAAGAGGAAGCTGAAGTTCTTATTGAGTCAGACAATGAAGCAGCAATGACAGAAATGAATAAAGAAAATAAGGCAGAAGAGGAGACTGGGCTAGATATCCATATTAACAAATGGGTGATGGTTAAATATACTTTGGTGAAAGGACATAAATATTACGTAGGCTTCGTGCAAAAACAGATAGACAGTCGTTGGGAGGTAAAGTTTGTAAGACGTAAGGGAGCAACTTTTGCATGGCCTATAATAGATGATGTTGATACAATCACCGCTGATTCCATCGTGAAAATATTGCCGAATCCTACAATAACCAAGCAATTTAAAATCAAAGTAACTTTGATTTCAAATTCAGAAATATGATTATTTCGTAAACACTTTGATTGATTTAAATTTTAAGTAGTCTGTAAGGAAAAAATCATATCTTTGTAAGCTTTCATGATCTCTTTGACATAAAAAAACCAAAGTTTTCAATTTTCGCATTTTATTGCTATTACCCCTGATTTGCAACTGTCTAAAGCCCTGAGAAATTGACCAACATTATTACATTTGCCCCTGAACACCGGGTAAATGTAATAAGTGTCCCAATTTTTTTTTAAATTTGATTATCTATATTATCAGAGTGATTTTAATTAAACAAATAACTTAAAACGTTAGGCTACTAAATACTTCATATATATGGCAATTATAAATTTTATACTGTTAAAGTAAAATGTTGTCTATGGTTGAATATGTCATTCTAGTTATGGTACTCGCATTTACCCCACCTTACCCTAGTTTAAAGTTTAAAGTTACTGCTATGTTTGTGATAATAATGATGACGAACTACTTAGCAAGTGTTCCAAAGTTGCGAGGGCGCGAAAACTATGATGATTGGTGTTTTGCGGCTCAAAATTTGTTGGTGTTGGAAGGCATGGCGGCGAGCATCCAAAGCCAGTTGAAATCAACCGCTACTGCAGAGCAAAAAGTGGAAGATGCGAAAGCCAAGGCGAAGCTAATATTGTCAATCGACCCATCGACTTATGTTCACATTAAGCAGGCGGTCACAACATATGATTTATGGAGTCGCAAGAAGATGTTTGATGATTCCGGCTATACAAGGAAGATTGGTTTGCTACGAAATGTCATCAACATTCGACTTGAAAACTGTGAGTCAATGACGCAGTATGTGACGCAGACAGGGCCGGATTTAGGGGAGGGCAACCGGGGCGAAAGCCCCGGGGCCTCCACAAGCAGTGGGCCCCCACAATAGATACTTCGGAAAAAAATCTTTCAAATTCCAACTTGTAAAACTAGTAAACATCTTTTCCTTTGATATTTTTTTTCACTTTTACCTTTACCTACATACACTGTAGGTACACTGTAGTACATGATTATTTGATTATATTAATCTTAAATATTAACAGAAATCATTGATCTATATTTGTTCACTCTAATCAGGCAATCAGTGAAATATCAAAATCTCAAATGGCCCTGATAAGCACTTCCAATTTACTACCCATCTTGCGGGAGTACCCCAAATGTTCAAAAGGGAGTTCAAAAATGAAAATTATAAAAAATAGGCTTCGAACCACGATGGGACAAAACCGTCTATCAAAGCTTTCTCTCCTGAGCATTGAAAGCGATTTACTCCGAGAACTGGATTCCAGCGAAATTATCAACGATTTTTGGGCAAAAAAAGCTCGAAAGGTTCCGTTCGTTATCACTAAAATTTAGTTCAGATAATTCTTGTTTCCGATTATATTTATATGCGTTTGTTAAATACTAAGAGAATCTACTTGGTTTCACAATAAATTATTTATTGAAAAACTCGACTGAGAAAAATTGTTCATTTTATTTGGAAAATAATTTGAGGCGAGGGGGCCTCCACTCCTTTGTTGCCACGAGGCCTCTGGACCTCTAAATCCGGCCCTGGACGCAGATCATAGAAACCAGCGATTGCAAACATGGCAGAAATAGATAAAACATCATGTGTTTATATGTTGTAAAGACAAACAAACCAGATTACCATTCCAGCAAAGTTCATCCAAGACTAAGGATTTGCTAGAATTGATACATTCAGATGTAGCAGGCCCTATGGAAAACTTATCGACAGAAGGTCATATTCTGGTTTCTGTTTTATGTTGTCAAATACTGTTATATCTTTTGAATGACGAAAGCAAAGAAATGTAGAATTATCCAGCACTGAGGCTGAATATATATCCATGTCTGAAGTATGTAAAGAAGGGATTTATTTAAGAAATTTATTGTTTGAAATCATTGGAAAATCGGATCCTATTGCTTTATTTAATGATTGTCAAAGTGCTCAAAAACTAGCATTGAATCCTATTTTCCACCGGAGATCAAAACACATTGATATTAGATATAACTTTGTTAGAGAGGCTGTAGCCAATAATTATATAAAATTAAGCTATTTACAGACAACTGAAATGCCAGCAGACATTCTTACGAAAAGTTTAAATTCTGTTAAACATTATTATTTTATGAAGAAGCTTGGCATTTTACCGGTTAATTAAAGTATCTTATCCTATATACTTATAGTTAAAAGTGTGGCGGCCAGCTTAGCGACCGCATAACGGGACTACGCAACCTTCACCCCGCGCCCGCGCCGGTTCGTACGCGAGAGTTGTTCGCGACGGACGGCTCGTCAGCGGTCAGCCCCTCATTCCGCGGCGGCTAGCTCAGACGACGGATGTGCGCTCAGTTTAATCTTTTAATCTTGTAATTATTGTAACGTGCGAATTAAACGCCTCATTGTGGATGATTAGTATTTTATTTAAAACGCTCCTTAACATCCCACAAAAGTAAGAGTTTGTATACAATTGTGTGTGTTTGTTCCTCTTTTACACAAGAACTTTCTCATAAAATTTTATTGTTTTGTTTTCTTATAAGAAGCTAGTGATTGTCACTTCATTTTTTGATTTTGTTAAGTATTATTTTAATATGGTAACAAAATCAGTTTGTATCATTAGCTCCACCATGTATGTAATGTGTAATATTACTACTTGAATAAAAGTTCAGTTCGTTCACGTCATCTGCTGTGGTTTTATTAAAATTTGAGATTCCAATTTATCAAGGAAACTAATGATGTCACTGAAGAAGAAATAAGACACGTTAAAAGCGCTATTAGGTCTTTAGTCCCAACAGAGCACGACATAGCAGGGAAAAAATTCTTAGTCAAGCACAGTTTTATAATAACTATGGTAGACGGAAAGTCTGCAATGCAGCCACAGGCACAAAGTCTACACGTAGGTGCTACATCTGTGGAGCAACCTCGAAAGATTTCAATAAATTGGACCATACGAGAGAAGTGAATTTTGAAGCCCTTGAATTCGGCATATCGGTCTTACACCCAAGAATTCGGATATTTGAATGTATCCTACATTTAGCCTACAAACTTCACGTGAAAAAATACAGGGAAAGAAAATCGAAAGAGGAAAATGACCTAGAAGATCAAAAAAAAAAAAAAAAAAAAAGGTTTCGCACTGAGACTGGTCTAATAATAGATATGCCTAAATCCAATTTGGGAATACTAATAATGGAAATACCAGCAGAAGGTTCTTTGAGAACCCCAAATTAGCCGCTGAAATAACTGGTATCAATTATGAGCGAATTTGCATAATTTCGAATGAAAATAAAGAAGATGCAGATCAGTTGGAACTAAATTTAGCTGCAATCACTGCTGTGATTGGAATCGGAATCGGATATTCTCAGTTTGAGGAATTATTTTAGGCGATTAATATTCCCGTGGTATCTTCAAAAAATTATACACAACTTCAAAGTATGCAAAGTGGGAAGACACTGAAGTGGCTTCGATGGAAGCTGCTGCTCAAAAAGAAAAAGATTTCGCACTCGCCGAGGGACGAACTAAAAATGGATATCCGGTAATAGATGTCTATGTTGATGCTGCTTGGTGTGCAAGATCTTATGGGTCAAATTATAAGGCATTGCAGCTATCATTGACAGAAAAACTGGTCAGATTCTCTATTTTGGCGTAAAAAACAAATATTTCATAATATGTGCTCGAGCTGAAAACAAAAACATTGCATTGTGCCTAAGGAACATGTATGTTTTAAAAACTTTCAGGGTTCGTCATATTCCATGGAAGCCAAAATTCTTGTTGAAGGCTTCAAATCATACATATCGATGTGTGTGGCTTGCTACATGGCAGGATGATTGACGACGGTGATGCCTCAACATCTGCGAAAATCTTAAACGCTGATATAAAGAACAGAATGTTACTGTTGAAAAAATTGAGTGCCGTAATCATATACTTCGCAATTTTTGTAAAAAGCTGAGAGGAATCAGTAATGAAACTAAATATACACCGAAAAACTCTTACGAATGTTAAAATAATGACAATGCGAAAAGCCATAGTAAAATCAATAAAATATCATAACACCTCGGAGACCCCTAAAAATGTGGCAATTGGGATATTACATAACGATATTATAAATACAGTATAACACACATATGGCAACCACCAAATGTGCCAATCCTATTATTGCCAAAAAGAAAAAAAATGACGGTGATGGATTAAAAAATATTCATAGTTCAACTTTCTTGTTCCGAATCAATGCTTGCTTTCAAACGTAGCTGCGAAAGCTCGTAGTTTGATTGAAGATGTAGACACAAATAAAGTCGAGTGTTCTAACAGTGTCATAGCTAAATTCTTTGGCGAAAAAATAATAAATTTTTCTTCAAAACGGGGGTACCAAGGAAGAAGCTCCGCAGCTGTTGTTTCTTTTAACACTAAGTGCGCAATTTTATCTGTACAAGAATCTTTTCTGAATTAAGCTCCAGGAGGAAAAATTGCAGAAGTAGAAAGAAGAAGAAAACAGAGAAGATTGAATGAGGTCAATCAAAAGCAACATGACTATGGTCATGGAACAACAGCTCCCGAGGAACTGGAAACAGCGAAAAAATATCATTTGAATCAGTTAGAATCCCTTACAGCTGATCGCCATGCAATTGAAAGATCAACAGTATTGCAAAGAGAGTCTAGTGATTGGTTAGAAATCAGAAAAAAAATCACTGCTTCAAATTTTGGACCAATATGCAGAAGAAAATAAACTTTAGACACTGCTCCTTTAGTGAAAAATATATTATATAAAAAAAACTTGGCAGATATTGCTTCTGTTGCCCATGGTATTGAAAATGAAAAGCAAGCATTACAAAAATTAGAGCAACAATAAATTACAAAATAGAACCATTTCAGCCTGTGGACTATTTATAGACCAAAACTATCCTTTCATTGGGGCGTCACCAGATGGGCTAGTCGGAAATGACACAGTGGTAGAAGTAAAGTGCCCAACAGTTGCAGCGAAACTTGGACTTTCCCAGGCAATAGAGCAAAATAAAATTAAAATACTAAAATATTGTAAAAAAATAAAACAGTGACAATAAATAAAACTTCGGATTGCACATAACAAATCGTAAAAAAATGTATTTTTGCCATAATACAAATAGAAAGAGATGATAGCTTATGGAAAAAAATGGAATCAAGAGTAGTAAAATTCTACAAAAAAAGTGTTTGCTTCCTGAAATAATTGATAGTAGAAATGCCAGAGGAATGCCAATTCCGAATATTTGTTTAAAAGATGACGAAGACGACAACGACAAAGAAAATATTAGTACATTAGATTCACATCCGAATTCGGAGCAGGTGCTGAGTCTGGCAGTGTTGGCCTGGAGACGGGCAGCTGCTGATGGGGTCACGGACGAAATCTACCTATACCCGTGGCCCCGTCGTTGATGCGGCTTGACGGAATACAGTGGGGTTTTGGTCGGTAGGAATCCGACATAACCCACGGCCCTATCCCCAGAAGCCGTGGGTATCTATGCAAGATTTCCCCACTTAAAAAAAAAAAAAAAAAAGGTGCTGAGTCTGGCAGCAGGTGATGGTCACAATGTCCAGCCAGTCCAGGATGATCAAAATGTCCAGCCGGTGCTGCGAACTCAACAACTAAATATTGAATAATTTAAAAAGATCAACTTAGATATAGGTCTACCAGAATCTGATGGCATATTTATATTTAAGAAATAAAAGATTTTCATGTGGCAATTTATTTGACAACTATCAAATTGGTTGTCAAATTATTTGTCTTTTTTGCAGTTGATGAATAATTTTTAGGATTTTGTCTAAAAAATCTTCGAAAATGTCGAAAAAGCAGCTGCGATCACAAGCAATAGGTGTTGTTTATAATATGTATAGAAAAACATTCGATGAAAAAGGGTCAAACACATCACAATTTTCAAATTTGAAGATTTTATTGGTACATTGGACTTACCCGTTTTGATACTTTAAATTAAAATAATATTATATGTAGGTAACTATAATATTGTTTGTTGATTAGAATATAATTTTATGAAAACTTATTACAGGAGTTTCCAATACGGCTAATAGTCAAGTCCAAGCTGTAAAGTCAATTTTATAATGTGTGTATCTGTTAATACTTACGAAAATAAACATAGTTTTATTTTATTTTTTATTTTATTTAATAAAAAATTATGAGCAGTTTTGATCTACATTATGATTATATCGATATTTTCACATGGCATACTGGTAATGAATAATATACAAATATAGGTATGTGTTAATAATAATATGTATTACCTGTATAAAAGTAATATGTATAATTGTATATTATACATGTAAGTATGTACCTACATAATATTAAGTGGATATCTCATTATTAAGTACAGTATTGTCCATTTATGTAATGTGACAAATGATATTGAGGACAAAATAAAAAATAAGCAGTATCAAGATCGTTCAGTCCATTTTCCCTAGGGTTGCACACTCCAAATTTTGATTTCCCTAATTGCCATCAGATTCTGGTTTACCTATATAACAATAACGTTCTATGATTATCGGCCAACATAAAGGATTTTCCAATTAAAACCCAGCTACATTGAAATTCAATTTCATAAGTGTTTATATACAATAAAAAATTGCAGAATTATTGAATTGGTTGCATTGCATTGCAGAATTATTTCTCTGACACTGACAACTGACGTGTAAAGTAGACTAAATACTTAATTAATTTATATTTTGACAAAACATGCCTAATTTAAGAATTTGTGTTTAATTTTAATATTTAATTTAACTTACGTTGTTATTGAAAAAGTGGCTAAGAGCATGTCGGATACGCCCATATCATTGGGTTCCGTAGTCATTGCATATCACGGGTCTGCGAACGGCACTATTTGTTATTAATCTTTAGCTTAAAGAAATAATATCGTGTTTTAAAAACCTACCTGCGCCTTGTTTATTTATGATTAAAAAAATAAAAATTATAAAATTAAAATAACCCTTATTTCATTTTTGTACCCTATAAATAATAATATGTATTCGTATTTAATAAATATATTCGAATTTAATAAATATGAAAGCCACTGAGCAGTGGTGGCTCAGTGGTGAGACCTCGGACTTCGAATCGATAAGTCCGGGGTTCGAGACCAGGCGAGCGCGCAGGAATTAAATTGATTTTTCAATTTATCTGCGCATGTTGTAACATCACCACTGCTCGAACGGTGAAGGAAAACATCGTGAGGAAACCGACATGTCGAAGAATTAAAAAGTTCGACGACATGTGTCATCCGCCAACACGCACTTGGCCAGCGTGGTGGATTATGGCCTGTACCCTCATAGGAGGCCCGTGTCCCACCAGTGGGAACGTATATGGGCTGATGATGATGAAAGCCACTGATATTACTGAAAATTTTATACTGTGGCGGGCGGCGAGGTCACGCAAGTACATCTTAGACACGCGCGCGAGATATATTTCGCGCGTTCTGGGATAGCAAAAATGCCTAATACTCCGGAAAATCCTGGCCTTAAGGATATTATTACATACTATAGAATTAAATTACTACAACATTTTTTTTCTGGAAGTTTCTTATTCTAAATACGATAATAGATACGCGATTTCCGTGAGATCTTGCGGCACCGACTCGTGATAACACACGTAAAGCTCTCTCGGCTCGGGGTCGCTGAATACACGCCTGTAATAATTATTATTAGTTTTATATAATCTATACTAATTACTAATAATATTATAAAGCTGAAGAGTTTAGTTTGTTTGAACGCGCTATCTCAAGAATTACTGGTCCGATTTGAAAAATTATTGCGGTGTTGGATTAAACCCATTTATCAAAGAAGGCTATATTATATCATTACGCTACGACCATTAGAAGTGGAGCCACGCGAGTGAAACCATGGAGCGCAGCTAGAAATATATAAATCCCATTATTTTATTTTCTATTTAGGTATATATATGCCGATTATTCACATGTAATTAAAATATTATACAACTTTAGATTTTTGAAATTAGATTTACCCGATTTTGTAGAAAATTGCACACAATGCATGTGCAATGGTAATGCACGCAATGTATGCATAAATAGAACAGAATTTATTTATATCTATGGGAACAATCAGAAGGAGTAGGTATTTTTTTAATTTTTCTTAATACTTGATTGAGAAAGATATCTATAGATCTATCTACAACTTACCCAATAACCCAGAAGCAAAATGGTTCACAATTCTTCTTATTAATTATTCCGCACTCGGTCAAAATTTCTTGCGGCACTTCAAACAGCATCCCGTATTCTTTTACGGCTACTAGAATTTTGTTCATTTGATTCGACGGCGAGTGATTCTTTTTAAACCTTGAAAAAATGAATTAACAAAAATATTAGTAATTTGGTATACAATACGGAACATAAATTAAATTTGAGATAATTGATTTCAAAATTATTTACATACTAGCTGTGCCGCGCGGTTTCACCCGCCTGGCTCCGCTCCTGTTGGTCTTAGCGTGATAGTATATATAGCCTATATTACTCGTGGATAATGTAGCTTTCGAATGGTGAAAGAATTTTTAAAATCGGTCCAGTAGTTTATGAGCCTATTCATTACAATCACTCAAACAAACAAACAAACAAAGTTTTCCTCTTTATAATATTAGTGTAGATAATTTTATAAGTAAGTACATATTATATGATATAATATAATTTTATAAGTACATATATAATTTCGAAACTGTATAAATTCTGCTATCTTAAGGTATGTGTTGAGTTAAATATTAATCAAAATTTGAACGTTATCTATTGTACCTAATAAATCTTAAACAAATTCTTTCCCGAAAATATATCAGCTGTGCAAACAATTTCTCCTATACAACAAAATTAAAAATATTGCTAAGCTTACTTTATACCATGTTGCAACAATTCATGTATTTTCTTACAAGCGGCTCTGAACGTCTTCAAAATGTATGAATAAAGGACATTATTTGCTTGATTTTCAATACTTTTGACGGGAGCTAAGAGCACACCTCTTTCAGTTTCGAGGTTTATGAAGTTAAATAATACGTTTTCTTCGCCGGCTGTTATTCTGTAAACAAGAGTCTTATTGTAGCCGTTGATGTAAGCGGAAAATCGCATATAGAAGGCATTTTAAATTAAGTTATTTAGTATATAAATGAAACGAATAAATGTATGTAACACAAAGCGAATAGCTTTATCAGAGTTTATAACAAAGAGACTCAATTTTTATTACCTACGTCATTATTTACGTTTTCCGCCCGCGGATTCGCCCGCGTTTTCAAAGAAAAACCCGCATAGTTCCCGGTCCCGTGGGATTTCCGGAATGAAACCTATCCTATGTGTTAATCCAAGTTACCCTCTATAATTTCATAATATGTATGCTAAATTTCATTGTAATCGGTTCAGTAGTATTTGCGTGAAAGAGTAACAAACACACACACACATCCTCACAAACTTTCGCATTTATAGTATTAGTAGGATTTATAGGACCACTGACCAGTCACCAGGTATTGAGGAAAAAGATCCCTCGGGCCATGGTATTATACGATAAATATTTTTGAACATAGATGAATCGCAAATAGAAATTAATCAAAATGACGAAACATAACCACAAATATTGTTTCTAACACTTGTGTAAAGAAACGGAACAAAGGTAAATTTTAATCATTGTTGAATCAATTAAACTTTTTATAAAATTATTGCGTCTGCATTTAGCTTCATCTTTAAAGTACATAATATTAGTGGAGCGCCGTAAGGTTTATACCTCGGAATCCAGGGCCAGTCAATGAATCTTAATATAAACCTTGAAAATATGTTTTTAATAGTATATAGAAAAATGTTAATCCAAGTTACTCTCTATATGTGTGCTAAATTTCATTGTAATCGGTTCAGTAGTTTTTACATGAAAGAGTAACAAACATCCATATATCCATACTTACAAACTTTCGCCTTTATAATATATATTAAGATATTTGTTTATTAAAAATTAATGTTAATAATTACTGAAAATTACTGAGTTTTAAAAACTTTGAAAATAGGGGCATAAATTGTAAGTATTTGTTTTTCATTTATATTATGCATATATGCATATAAAAATATAAGTTTGATATTTGAAGACAAAAGTGAATATTGTCGCAATATTTATAAAAGAATTGTAGGCGTGTTAGATATTTTAGTAGCTCAGGGAACTAAATAGGCTAAATATCACGCGGATTGTTACATGCGTTTAAAAACAACGCTAAAACAGACTCAGAGGGAGAAAAAAATTCATCCAGTAACAATGCAAGTAGATGCAGCAATGGAGCAGATTTTCAAATATATTGAACTATTGAAGAAAATAATGATTGTCAATATAAATTTATAAAGAATAGAAAAAATTCGATCACGAGGCGGGACTTGAACCCGCATCCTTCGCGCCATTCCGGGGCGGATGCCTAACCAACTCAACCCGGAATGGCGCGAAGGATGCGGGTTCAAGTCCCGCCTCGTGATCGAATTTTTTCTATTCTTTATAAATTTATATTTATAAAGCATTTGAATGCCATAAAAACCAAAAAAATATAAATTCAATGATTGTCAATTTTCACTCGCAGAATTAAAAACAACCTAGGTACAATCTAAGTATATCAACGAGATCGACGACGACGACAACAATTTACAATGATGTAACAATGTGTTTAGTTAATGATAATTCTTTTTTATAACTTATTTTTTACGATACCTAATCTAATAAATTAACATTGAAGTTACTCTGCACATATAATTTATTACAAATAAAATTAAATTTTTCACTATAAACACTTTTTCCCCCTTCCGCCTCTCATTTTTCAGTAAATTGTTGTTAAAAATTGTTGTAAATCGAGATCGGTCAATTTTTTTTTTTAACTTTTTTATTTGAGGTTTTAATAATGCAGTCTCATACTTGATATACAGATTCATTGACTGGCCCTGGGTTCCGAGGTTTGACCATTTTTATGCCTTACGGCACTCTACTATATATGTATAATTAAAATAATATCTGTTCGTATTTAATATTGTGCCTAAAGCGTATTCATTTTTGTTTTTGTGTTTTTTTTTTCAGTAAATATATTTAACTTACCGATGTACCGTAACATTATCTAATTCGCTGAGTAATGATTTTCTTATGTCGGAGACGTCAATATTACTGGATCTGCTGCCGTCCTGTAAATTTGATGTTTTTGTTAAATTATTGCTATTATATCTATGGACTAGCTGCTCCGGTTAGCGGCTAGCGGTTTCACCCCCGTGGCTCCACTCCTATTGGTCGTAGCGTGATGATATATACCCGATAAATGAGCTATCTAACAACGAAAGAGTTTTTCAAATCGGACCAGTAGTTCCCGAGATTAGCAAACAAACAAACAAACTCTTCAGCTTTATAATATTAGTATAGATATTATAGCAATATTAGCAATACCTAATTACGAAAACGCTCACTGATGATTGAAAAAATAGCGACACAACGTGAAATTCCACAACTTGAATTTCGCATTGTGTCTCTAATAAAAATGCTAACAATATGTTGTGGTAATGCCATGATACGTTTTGAGCATTCATTGAGATGAGACAACGCCATCTAGTTTTAAACTAAACTAATTTTTTAAAAACACTGACAGAACATGTTTTACAAAATTTTGGTAAATTGAACTTTCACATGTGATAATATTTAATGCACTTAAATTGATTTAGCAATACTGGATGAGGATGTGCAAAGTTTTATCAATATCGACTTAGCCATTATTGGGTAATTGCAAACAAATAAAATAAGATAACATATTACCTGTTTATCCCAGTCAGAATCTGAGCCAGAAGACTCGCGGCGACTCTTTTGTTCTCTATCCGCTCTTCTGCCCATCACACGGTCTTCGCTTATTTCACTAAAATTATAATATTTTTTCAACAAATACCTTTTTAATAAACATAAAATTAAGGAAAAAAAGACGTGTGTCACTCGGGGACTGCCGCGGTAAAGCTATTGCATGCTATACCTTCAAGCCACACCTCCGCCCGTCGGAGTGGGGAGCGTGAGGTTTTTCGTTACGGAATTTCTCGATTCGGTCCACCCGCGCTCAAGGCCCGCGATAGAAGCTATGCAATAGCTTAAAAAATCCAGTTGCCTATTCCATTATAATATTTTCACATAATAACATAAGTTATGTATTTTTTTACCTATCAAAGCTGTAGAAAATAATCAGTATTATCCCTCTCAAAATATATAAATCATGACGGCTAATTTCTACCAAGACTAACCAATTCTTTAGGAGACCAACAAAAAAAAATCATACCTGGTACTTTTAACACTGCCAGAATCTTCTGAATAACTGACATCCAAGCTAGAATGTCTATATTTATTAGAATAAAGATTATGATGGCTTGTACTATGTGCATTTTGTATGGAAATCTCATTGGAGTTTGTATTTATATGCTCTGAGGAATTGTGCCTTCTCTTTAAGTCTAGTTGAGATTTTGACAATTTCAGCGTGGCTGATCTGATGATATCTGATTTTATAGCTGAAAAGAATGTTAAGTTGAATTATGGGGCGTTTTTTGTGTTTAGAACAAATACACAACCCGCAACTCTTAGTACTTTTCCTATGGAATCGGGGGCCTTGGCTTAATCGCCCGGGCTACGAGGTAGAAAACCTCTTTAAAAAGTCACCCCAATCTTAAGGTGGGATACGCGCCAATAAGATGCATGGCTTGCGGGAGGCAAGTTACTAGCGCCAACCTCGTCGGACCCGGCTAACGACGTTGTATACGTGCCTTCACTGGGGAATGGGCGTCACCCCTAGTGTGACGGTTATAAATCGACCCTACTCGTGGGAACAAAATGAGCGAAACCAATCAACAAAAAAAAAGCATAAACCAAAATAATATGATTCAACAGACTTTTCACAAAAGTATGTTTACTCGAACTAGAAGCAACTCGACTTCTTCTTTACCAGCAAAACTGATAACTGAAGAGAGAATTTCAGACAAACCAAATTCAGAACAAAGTAATCTGACTTTGATAGAGCTTCGACCAGAAAGCCCCCCCTTAGAAATAATAAACAATAAGGTGGACTGGCAAAGAGACCAAATTCCTACAAAGAGAAATAAAAGAAAAGAAACTAGCCCAATACAAAACGACACAAATAAAAAACTGAAAAATACTTCCGTTTTTGCAGTACCCACACAAAATAGTTTTGAAATCTTGAATGAAGATACCTTAGAAGACAACAAGAAAGAAGAAAAAGTATACATTCCTAAACCTGAGCCTATCTTTGGTGTCCTAAATATTACATCTCTCAAGGAAGTTTTAAATGAAATAGTAGACAATAGTTCATACACTATGACCACTCTGAAATCTGGACATGTTATAAAAATCATGCCTAAAGACATCCAGGTATATAAAACTATTAGAGAGAAATTTATAGCGAACAATATTTCTCACTATACTTATCAGCTTAAGTGCGAGAGAGCATATAGAGTTGTCTTGCGCGGGCTACATGCATCAGAAGACACTGCACAGATAGCCAAAGAGCTGTCGAATATAGGACATGAAGTCAGACAAGTGGTGAATGTAAGGCACCGGGCTACAAAAGAGCCACTACCTACCTTCTATGTTGACCTGGAACCAAAGAGCAACAATAAAGATATATTCAAGGTAAAATACTTGAATAACATGAAAATTACAATTGAAGCGCCATATAAAAAAAAGGAAATACTTCAATGTAAAAGATGCCAGAGATTTGGTCATTCAAAGAACCAATGCTATAGACCATTCCGTTGCGTTAAATGTGGTAAAGATCATCCTACTTCATCTTGCATTAAACAACCAGACACCGAAGCTACTTGTGCGAATTGTGAAGAGAAACACCCGGCTAGCTACAAAGGTTGTAGCATCTACAAGCAATACAAAGAACGGGTCTTAAAGAGTGCACCAAAGCCAAAAGTAAATCCACCATCACAAAACGTAACTTCTACATATATGCAACCTACTTTATATAACAGGTACTCAAGAGTACCCAATCTCAATAAAACATATGCAGAGGCTACCAAGGCAAAATTAACAGACACACATTTTGAAAAAACAACAGACCTTAACGACATCATGAAACTTATGGAAACTATGCTTGACAAACAGCAAAAGACAATAATGACCATGGTTGAAACAATGGTAGACAAAATGATGGATCGCATGGTCCAGCTAGTCAGCAGCCTTGTTAAAAAATGACTCGAAACCTCCGAGTGGTCACTTGGAACGCCAACGGCTTGACGGAGAGACGTCAAGAATTTGAATTATTTTTAAAAACAGAATTTATTGACGTAGCACTTATATCTGAGACAAGGTTCACTTCTAAATCGCACACAGTTTTTGACAATTACAAAATGTATGCAACTAATCACCCATCTGGAAACAGCCATGGAGGAAGTGCCATTATTGTTAAAAATAATATTAAGCACTACCCAATTGAGAACTATTCCACAGAGAAAATTCAAGCAACTTCTATAATAATCGAAGACAATAAATTGGAAACTGTACTGTCAGCCGTCTATTGCCCGCCTAGACATATAATATCTGAACAAGACTTCAACAACTACTTTGCGACCTTGAATAAAAGATTTGTCTGTGGAGGGGACTGGAATTCAAAGCATCTTCACTGGGGTTCTAGAGTCTATAACCCAAGAGGTAGACAACTTATGAAAACAATTCAAAAAATGAATCTAGAATACTTATCTGGTGGCAAGCCTACATATTGGCCAAATGACAGGAACAGGATACCTGATTTGCTTGATTTCTTTGTTACAAAAAATATAGATAATAATTAAGTCTCAATAGAATCACCTATCGACCTCACTTCAGATCACACTCCTGTCATCCTAAACATAAGCTCAACAATCACTCTGTTGCAACCACAACCTAAGTTATATAACCGTAAAAACACGAACTGGCGTAAGTACCAAGACATAATAAACACACTGGTGGATCTGAAATGCAAACTTAAAACCCCGGATGAAGTAGAAAATGAAATAGAAAAACTCAATATGACAATTCATAATGCTGCAAATATTGCCACTTCAAAACAGAAAGGTAAGCCTCCAAAACAAAACTCTTATCCACTAGAAATCAAAGTGAAAATCAAAGAACGCCGCAGACTTAGAAAAATATGGCACAGGAGCGGGTATCCGAGCGACAAAACAGCTTTCAACAAATTCTCGGAGGAACTGAAAACTTACATTAGCCAACTAGAAAATGAAAACATCCAAAATCGTATTACAAATCTAAGCCCCAATGCTGACACAGATTATTCATTGTGGAAAGTAACTAAAGCCCTAAAACGCCCTAAAGCTCATATGTCCCCTCTCCACAACAGCAACGGAGGGTGGGCTAGATCGGACAAAGAAAAGGCTGAAACATTTGCAAAACACTTAAACACTGTTTTTCAACCACACCCTGAGAGTAATCCTGATCATACGGCAAAGGTGAATACATACCTAGGCTCGGCAAAACAGATGTGTCTTCCTCTTAAAAGCACTAGTCCAAAAGAAGTCGCTAGAGAAATCAGAAACCTCAAAGAAGGTAAGGCACCTGGATATGATATGGTCGATGCTACTTTGTTAAAACATCTTCCTCCTAAAGGAATTATGAAAATTGTCAACATCTTCAACGCTCTTCTAAGACTCGAACATTTCCCAGGGCAATGGAAGATAGCACAAGTGGTGATGGTGCTTAAACCAGGTAAACCGCCGCATCAGACGACCTCATATAGACCCATTAGCTTGCTGCCAATTATTGGAAAACTGTTCGAGAGAATACTACTCAGCAGAATTAAGGAACACCTACTCACTGTACTGCCCGACCATCAGTTTGGATTTCGTGAAAACCACGGAACAATAGAGCAAGTCCACCGAATTGTAGACATAATAAGTAAATGTCTTGAAAACAAATTGTACTGCTCTGCTGTCTTTTTGGATATAAGTCAAGCATTTGACAAGGTGTGGCATGAAGGCCTTCTATATAAATTGAAAGAGAAGCTCCCTCACTGCTTTTATTTAACTCTCAAATCTTACCTCACCAAAAGAAGCTACCAGGTGAAATGCAACGAAGATCTATCCGAACTCTACGAGATAAAATCTGGTGTCCCACAGGGCAGTATCCTAGGACCGATACTGTACCTTATTTATACAGCTGACATCCCCGCGAACAGCAAAACAATGATTGCGACTTATGCTGATGACACCGCATTGATATCCATCCATAAGGATCCAGGAACTGCATCTCTCATGATACAAGAGCACCTCACTGTAATTGAGACATGGCTAAAACTATGGAGGATAAAAGCAAATGAGAGTAAGTCCACGCATGTGACATTTACGCTCAGAAAGGAAACATGCCCGCCGGTAACCTTAAACAATAAAGAAATACCCCAAGAAGATAGTGCTAGATATTTGGGTATGCACTTAGACAGAAGACTGACATGGCAAAAACATATATGGACAAAGAGAAAGCAACTTGATGGAAAACTGCGTAGCCTAAATTGGCTGATAGGTCACCACTCAAAATTGAAAGACAATAGTAAAATTCTAATTTACAAGACAATCTTAAAGCCAATCTGGACCTATGGCATACAGCTTTGGGGCTCTGCCAGCAATAGCAACATTGAAATCCTAGAGAGATTCCAGACTAAGGCTCTCAGAACAATACTTGGTATCCCCAAATGTATTGCAAATAAATACATGTACCTTGACCTCGGTATAGCCACAGTTCGAAAACAAATTGTCGAAAGCAGCCAGAAATATCAGGAAAGGCTAACAGTACACACCAACGACCTTGCTCAAGCGTTAAGTGGAGAGGGAGGCCAACAATACATCAGGCTAAAAAGACAGGACATTACAAACCTTGCTAAAAGATTCTGAAATAGATAAAAATTAAACAAATATAACACTGGACTACAAGGGTGGAGTCGTTGGACGAGCCCCTTGAAACAATATCATGTTCCCGGACGGAGTTCCAAACAATATAAAGGCCAATTGTTACCTAACAGATTGCCTGGTCGCAGTAATATCAAAAAAAAAAAAAAAAAAAAAAAAAAAGAACAAATAAATTTAAAAAGCTATTCTTCGATAGGAATTTGATAGATTTAATAAAGTTATACTTTCTTTATTAGCTGTGTTCCGCGGTTTTACCCGCATTGCTCCGCTCCTGTTGGTCTTAGCGTGATGATATATAGCCTATAGCCTTCCTCGATAAATGGGCTATCTAACACCGAAATAATTTTTCAAATCGGACCATTAGTTCCTGAGATTAGCGCGTTCAAACAAACAAACTCTTCAGCTTTATAATATTAGTATAGATCAGAAGGATAAAAGTAAGAACGACGCGACGCGACGTTGCCGCTTCGTGCCCAGTTCTTATTTTTACTGCATTGGTAACTACGCAAGATGTAAAGCGTGTGTACGACGTGGCGTCTTTCCAATGTATACATAGCCAAAACGCAACCATAGGAAACTGCTCGTGCATATATTGTAATGCTGTTTTTAAGTCTACATTCTAAGTCTCTTTTTAAGTCGCTCTAAAGTATACACGATTGGTACGCAAAATTTCGTTCAATTATAATCAAAGACTTGTACAGATATAAAAACTATGAACTATCAGAACCGATTTAGATGAAACTTTACAGTTATCATCAACATTATCATCAGCCCCATATAGTTCCCACTGCAGCAATACTGGCCTCCTATGAAGGTAAAGGCCATAATGGCCAAGTGGGGGTTGGCGGATGTCACATGTCGAACTTTTCAATTTTCCTGCGGGTTTGTCCACGCGGCACAGCAACTAATTTTATAAAATACTTACATCCTTCCTTTTTCCTCCCATGTTTTGTAAGCCTCACTGGAGTTAGTTGCAACTGCGGCTGAGAATTGGAATTGAACCACGAAGCCAGGTACTTGTCGAGACCTACATCATATAGAAGTTCCAGACAACTCTCACATTCTTCCACGTAGAACGGTGAAGGTGGTGTTACTCCTACTGCCTGTAAGAAAATTATATATTTACTAGCTGTGTTCCGCGGTTTCACCCGTATTGCTTCGGTCCTGTTGGTCTTAGCGTGATAGCGCCTATAGCCTTCCTCAATAAATGGGCTATCTAACACCGATATAATTTTTCAAATCGGACCAGTTTTTCCCGAGATTAGCGCGTTCAAACAAACAAACAATTTCTTCAGCTTTATAATATGTATATATTAGTACAGATTATGTTTTGAATTGTTACAGTAGCTAGTAAAATGGACTGGCAAAGGATAGTTCAATTGTATCTAAATAAAAGAATCCAACTATAAACTTAAAACATGTTAGATAACGATCCTTGTTAAAAGTTAAAAGTTAAAAGATTATACTTCTTTATTTTGTAATTAATTTAAGATATGAGACTTGCAAAAGCAAAGGTTCAAGTGTAAAAATTTCTTATAGGTATGCATTAAAGATAAAAAACTTACATCTTCAGTGCAACCACCAGCCTCCATTAATGTTGCCAGAATAAAATGTCCTTTTCCTACTATGAGAATAAACCAACGCCCGTCAGGAATTCTGTAAAAGTGAAGACACAGATGAAATAGTTTTATGGAAACGAGAACTTTGCCAAATTAATATTTTATTTATAGCTTAGCTTATAGCACTAGCAGTCCGCCGCGGCTTCTCCCATGGTACATATTTCGCATTAAAAGGTAGCCTATGTTCTTTCTCAGGGTCTAAAGATTGTCCGTGCCAAATTTCATCAAAATCGGTTAAAGCGGGAAGGCGTAACAGGCAGACAGACAGAGTTACTTTCGCATTTATATTATAAAGTAGGGATTTGTCAACATTCGTCTAGTTTAATTTTTATTAGCCCTTAAATTATAACTAGTCATTGTATGTAGCAAAAAAAAAATTTCTACTCTCAAATAAATTGTAGTAAAACAATACCTGTATTCATTATTCTCTTGTTTAGACTGAGTCCTATGTTCATTAATAAACACTTCTCTCCATATAACCAGTTTTTCAATTTCTTTCTCAACACTGAGTCGTAAAACACCATTTAGCTTGAGATATGCATTTATTTCCTTTAAATCATTATCTTGTAAATGAGAACTCAATAAATGACCAGAATAATAAAGGCAAGCTCCAATCACTGTGTACATTCTTTGAAAGCTTTCTACATCATCAGTCTGTAAAATTTTATAATTTGATTCAGAAAAGATTTGCTAGTTTTATTATTTATCACAAAATTAAATACTGTGCAGTGTGCATTATAAAATAGAATTACTGCAGTTGTATTATGCATTTTTTTATTCAATAAAAAAGAAGTGAGTTTAAAAAAAATGTGTGTGCTGAGCACACATGTCAAAAGTGAAACTTCTTTGGCAAGATTCAAAGATACCAAAATCGTCGCCTTACTCCATGACGTGACTGTATTGACATGAAATTTAATCTCAACACATCTAAAGAAGTTTCACTTCAAAACGTAATTCTTTCATAAATTTGCTGTGTATAAATATGGTGTTATTTAACTACTTACAACGCATTACTGGTAAATGTGTATTATTATAACTCACCCATTCTCTATAATCTGCAGCCTCTAACTCAGTAATAGCATCATCTACTTGAATCTTTACTTCCAAAGGCAACGACACCGCATTAGCACCTACTACATCTTCAAACTGTCTGTTTTCAATAGAATTACTCAGACTTTTCTGTTTTTCAAACAACAGTGTAACAAAAATACGACAAAATAATACATCTAGTTTATCAACATTGTTAGGTTTCGTAAAGCAAGTCTGTAATGATCCATATAGGAATTCTAAAATCCTCACCATGTCCTGAATTGTTCTTTTAACTGAAAAAATATCTACATAACTGTTAGGTAATGCAACTAACAGCAAATCATTGTTATTTGTCGCATATGCCACATTGATTAGTGTGGAATTATGTATCAGTGTTGATAATATAGGCTCACTAGTTCCCAATGATTTTGGTGCTAAATGATTTAAAGTAACATATGCACCTCTTGTATTGTATAGAAAGTTCTGGTTAAAAGGTCTCGGATAGCAGTATAACACTCCTTTGTCGTCATTGGTTTGATATTCAATATCATTACCACAAATATACAGTACAGAGCACATAGAATCTTTTAGCATTTGTGTGATAGAATTATCCGGTGACTGTTTTAATAGAAGCAATTTCTCTATATCAATATTAATGCCTTCCGTCACAACTTGGAATGTTAGTTTTGGGCTATCGACATCTTCACTAACTCTCTGTAGAACATTATTGATGTTATAAGAATTCACTTCAATTCCATTGATTTTTTGTAGCAAGTACCCTGCTTTGACTTTTGGGCTATAGATTGCTTTTGCCTCAGGTAAGAAATTTGCTACAATGAGTGTTTTCCCGTCAGAATGTGTTTCTAAACTGATTCCAAATAACTTTTCAATCTGGCAATTTTTATCACTAGTAAATATCATGCTCTTACTAACCTACAACACAGGAACCATATATTATTGCAATCATATATTATATTTTTAAAGTATAAATATTATTTTGACTAGTGCAAAATTAACTTACTTGAATAATAACTAATTTATTATTATTGTCAGTATCCTTTTTCTTTATATTGGTACTGTTTTTATTTCTTGTTTTCCTTGATTTTAATGCTTTAAAGATTCTTCCTGAACAATGGAAAATTGTATTGGTATATAATACAAAAGAAAAATTATAATTATTAAGAATAAACCTAAGTAGGAGCTGTTTTATCATTAAGTTTTGTTTATGTTATTTTCAAATTTAAATTTCATTCAAATCAGTGCTGTAGTTATGCCATGTAAACATAGCAGATATTAACAATTTCATTTTTGAGTTAAAATATGTAGGTATTGCTTATAAAAATATAGTTTTTAGTCGTATGATTATTTACTGAATTACATTTTATAAAAGGTACCTACCTTTGGTAGAGCGTCTTGTAGACGATCTTTTGAAATCTGTTCTTAATTTGAATGTTTCATAATTTTCCAATAATGCAGTATTAGAAATATCTCCAGGTTCATTGCAAACCTTGATTTTAATAAACGTAAGTTCCCCATCTTCCCCTACGTCTGAATCCCATTCAGGAACCGAGCTGATGAATTGAATAAATGAGCATGAATTATATTAGTTGGATTACAAATAATGGCATGGACCTAATAAATTTAATTGTGTTAGTTACAACAATTTTATGCTTTACCTTTCTGAATCCGTACATTTGGAATCGCCGGACGATTCGGTCCAATCGTTGTCTGAATCGCAAGGACTCTCGTATTGAAATTTGTTTCTAAAACAACTCATTTTTATCAACTTAATATATAACAAGAATGAATTTTATTTAACCAAAAGCCAAATTGTGCATATTTTTTAATTTCTATTTACTGCACGTACAGTTTGTTTTGATGTTTTGATCATGTGAAATTGATTTTGATGTCCACTTTTTCTTCTTCTTTTTAGTTTTTAGCAAATGGCAACTCCCGATCCCTGTGAAGTAGCCTACTCACGATTCAATTTCAGAGGGCATTACCGGAAATGATGGACCATAATGTAAATTAGGAACCGATGGGCAAAAAGTGTAAAAATGACTAGTTATTAATTGATTACATAATTAGAGGAATAAAAATAATGATACTGAAAATATTTTCTACCCCTTTACAATATTTTTATAGGTTCTTTCTTCTTTGTTCTAATGTCGCCTCGGAGCGGACCAAGAAGCTTATATCTTATACACTGGAGATTTCGGTATGAACATTTGACGTGTAACAAGAAAATGGGTGCTTTTATAATTTACCGTGGCACGGCACGGTACGGCACGTTTTTATCGTCACGGTAAATTAGGAAAGCAAAATGTATGCATTTGTATGCAAACGCTTTTAATTTACCGTCCACGGCAACGGCACGCCGTGAACGGCAACGATCTACCGTGCCGTTGCCGTAGCATACTGCGCTCCCTATCAAATCGTCGCGGCATTGTTGAGAGTGTAGTGTGTGCTTACAAGAAATTTGTATGTGTGCGTGCGTAGCCAAGAGGCGCGGGAGGCAGGGCGGCGCCGGCGGCGGCCGCTTCAGTTTTGCACAAATAGTACAAGCGAAATGGCGTTATTTAAATACGATGTGGTGACTTTATTGGAACTTATTGAATCAAGACCATGCCTATGGGATAAAACGTTAGAAGCTTATAAAGATAAAATTGTTAAACAAAAGGCATGGAACGAAATATTCCGTTTCTTGGAAGAAGGATATGATGAATTAACTACGAATGAAAAGAAACAAGTTGGTAAGGTATATTTTTTTATTTTTGATATAACATGTTTATATCTTTTGTAGTTGCCAGGGCAAAGAGCCTTCATTGGAAATAAAATAATTCGCAAAACACGTGCGGACACCACGTACTGATTTGTGTGTTGATTTTGTTTTACTTGAGGATAAACTGGTGAATCCGTCTTGGTTATTTGAAATCATGTAGTCTTTTGCGAAAAATCCATCATACTCTCTGACAATATTATGAAGTACAACACAGGCATTTACTATATCCATGCTAAACATTTTCGATACATTTAGTGGCCGATGCAATATACGCCATTTATTGCATAGTATTCCGAATGCACATTCGACGTATTGCCGCGCTCGAGAAAGTCTGTAATTAAAGACTCGTTGTTTCACACTCAGGTTATGTCCACCATACGGTTTTAAAATTTGCTCGTTTTCTGGAAAAGCTGCATCTGCGACAAAACTGTACGGAACTTTCAAATTTTCTGGTGGCAGACTCTCTGGGTTTGGTATTTCTAGATCGTGACTATTCAATAGTTTCCAAAAAGATGTATTCTGAAAAGTGGCAGAATCACAATCTTTTCCGTATGCTCCAGTATCGACATATATAAATTTGTATTCAGAGTCACATATAGCCATAAGGACAATGGAATAATATCCTTTGTAATTATAATGTAATGCACCTGTATGTGGAAAATTTTGTACTCGGATATGTTTCCCGTCGATTGCTCCTAAGCAAAATGGAAAATGAGCATTTTTTTTGAAGCCATTTGCAATCTTTTGCCACTTCTCTTTTGTTGGTTTTGGAAGATGTCGATGTTTTAATAAAATCCATATTTTCTGACAAACGTATCTTATTATTTGGCTGAGAGTCGCAACGCCGATTCGGTAATTGTAGTACATATCCGTCAATGTTGAACCAGTTGCTAGGTATCTGGAACAGAATATTCATTTATTCATTATTAACCTATTTTTCTGTTTTAGGTGAAAAAATTACAACGAAGTGGATTAATATAAAAGATGCCTTTCTTAAATCCCTAAAAACAAAGTCGGGGCAAGGATCTAAAAAAACATACGTCTATGCACATCATCTCCAATTTTTGTTAAAATGCAGCCAGAAAGAAAATACTACAGATTCACTTAGTAACACTGACAGCTCGTTGACTGGGCAAGATAGTACTTCTGCAGCAAATAATAAAACAGACTGTATTGATGATGAATATATTGATGATGACACAAATCGTTCACCAAACAAAAAGAAGACTAAGAAAGTAACAATGTCGTCAAGAAAATTAGAAAGTATTGAAGAAATTGTTGTGTTTTATCACTTTCACACCTAACTTGGTATTGCCACTGTTAATACGAAGTTTTCCCAAGGCTACTATGTATGCCGTAATATTCTGTGCAAAAGGTTAGTTTTTGTACATGAGTTTGTTGATAAATTGCCAACAACGTCATTCAGAAGCATTGTTGGATGAGACAATTATTATTTATGCTAAATAAAATAAGTATCTGGACCAATTATTAAAAAACGATACTCCCTGATTATGTGTAGTTACCATAATAAAATTGTAGCAACTCTCACTTTGACAATATGGCATAAGTGTCAAAAAAATTGCGTCGCTTCGAATATTCAAGTTAATACTGTTGCGTATTTAATAAATATTTTCCGAATATAAATAATGTATTGCATTGAGAAAAATTGCAGAAGTGTTTGGACACCAAATTCTGGCATAGAATTTCACAGGCAAGTGTAAATTTACGTTATTTACAATATTCCTCAATACTCCTGCATTTACCTGTTTAGAATCATTTCAATGGCAAAAATTGTAAAATTTCGCATCATTTTAGAAAGCAGTCATGTTAAATTTGTTATTTTCCTAATACTTTATCATTTTTCAACAAGTTTTCAATAAACAAAATTAACAAGTAAGGCTTAGATTAAGGATTGGTCTCCGCGCGCGCGCTACGACTAGATACCGCTCCACCTAAAAACAATAGCTCCGTGAGTGCGGCAACTCAGTTCTGTAGTGTGTGTAAGGCAATTTGTAAGGACGCTAGTGTGTGTGAAGAATTGTACTGCCAGCTACATAAATTTTACCCCAAAATGGGAAATGGGCTATCTTGGAAAGAAGTTTGAAAAATATTTTTATTTCATTTTGGCCTTGCCGGGAATCGAACCCATGAACATGTGACTCAAATCCACTTGCGATGCCACTATACTATCACAAAGGTTTTTTAAAAGTAAAAAAGCGGTAATAAAAAAAAAAAACATATATATGAGTCAGTTAAACAAGGTTAAACAGAAATAAATTATTGTTATTATCATTTTTTTTATAATATGCGTTAGTAATGGTATTGAAAAAAAAAACATTATGAATAAAATAAGTTCAAATTAAAAGTGTGTTTTTGGGATATGCAGTACGGCAACACTAAATGGCGTCGTATTTTCGTAAACAACATTTTCAAAGTACAGGTGAAATATCGAATAATACGATTATTCCTGATGGTACGTGATCCCAGTGTCTTTCTTATTATTTGTTGTATTTTTTTTAAACAGTTTTATGGCACAAACAGGCATTTTACTTCAGGTTTTGTCCAAAATCTTTAGAAACTATCGGTACGCCCTCTCAACACAATGCTTGTGACACGACTGGCTCGGGTACGCCGATTTCGGCGTACTTTTAGTTGCCGCATTTTTCGAGTACGCCGGCGGTATCTAGTCGTAGCGCGCGCGGAGACCAATCCATAATCTAAGAAGTAAGGTAACCATGATGACGAGTTTTTATGGATAGTGAAGAGAATATATTGTAATAACAATATTATGATGAAATTTAGAACACCATTTTCAAGATTTTTACTAGTAATGAAACAACACTCGACATCGGTATTGCACTCACATGTAGTTATAAGATTGTTCGTTTTTACATTGAAATTTATACTTTTTTAACTTAACTCATATTTTTTGTTTTAGGTATTTCAGCTTTCCAAAAAGTAAAATAAAAAGAAATATATGTGCCCATCAAGGGTAAAATTACTGAGGATTACGACCCAGAAAAAAATACCTTTTGAAAAATAAACTTTGTAAAGTTAGCTGAAATTTGTGCAAGGCGTTTATTATAAACAGTTTTTCTTTGATGATTTTGGCTTGAAATTGACCCGTCGAAGCAACGCGTTTAAAAAGAAGATCTGAGTAGCTTACAATTTGGTAAACAGCATCTGATGCAAAACACAACTTTCCTCTATTTACAAAGTTAATGCTATATATCGGTTCATATCCAGGCTTTGTAGCCAAGAGTTATTTAAAACTATCATTCTATACCAATTAAAATTGTATGTACCTATAAAGTATGGCCAGTAATATAATAATATAATTAATACTGTTAAAAATATATGTCGTTATTATTTATAGACCATGATTTTTAGTTTTTTCTATTTCGAAAAATCCTGAATATAGAAACCAGTGTGGTCACCCACAGAAAGAGACAAAAAACAACACTGACGTCATTCAAGGTTATATTTTCTTGTGACAAGTCAATGGTCATAGTGCAATCTCCAGTGTATTAGATATAAGCTTCTTGGAGCGGACAAGCATTGTGGCATAGACAAGACGCAGGTCGCAAATTAATTGTCTATGTTTAGAGCGATGCGGATTGGCTTCGCTTGAGAAAAGAATGATATTGAATAATGAATTGTAGTGAATTGCACTTCAATTCGTCAATAATATATTTCTCTCAATTAAATTGCCATGGCTTATCATGGAAAAATACTTGTAGATTAATAAATTCAACGTGTGCTAGTGAGTGAGTGTAACGTATGGTTGTTTTTTGTTAATTTGGACTGCAATTGAAATAATGATAACGAAAATGCAACCTCAAGCGAATGTTGCCGTGCCGCAAGCTGTCACGACTCAGCCTCAACAAATTGTGGGGGTTGCAGCTAATGCCGTGATATTAAAAATGTCTGATATACAGCAAATATCTACCGTTGGTAAGTTTTATTAATATAATATTATATAATTGATATCATTGTTCATTTCAAAAGTTTTTATGCCATAAATAGTTCCAATGTCAAAGCATGGTGATTAGCACTAGCCTTTTTTAGTACCTACTTTACCTTTTTATTTACTTCAGATTTTGTTTTATTGTACTGATAAAGTGGTAAATGTAATTTTCACAGGACTATTGGAGCTCGCGCATAGAGAGTACCAAGCGGGGGATTATGATAACGCTGAATTACATTGTATGCAGTTATGGCGACAGGATGCTACAAATACTGGTGTCTTGTTACTTTTGTCTTCTATACATTTTCAATGCCGACGACTTGATAAATCGGCGCATTTCTCGACACTGGCTATCAAGCAGAACCCATTGTTAGCCGAAGCTTATAGGTAAATTTTAACTTTATTCTTGATTATCATTGAACTAGACTAACTAACTCTTTTTATACAGACTAATTTGTTATTTATATCAACATGTTAATGAAAAGGCCTTGACATTGTTAACAGATTTTTGTAGATTCTTCAATTATTGAGCATGATGAATTGAATTCTCAAAAAATATTAGAAAAATAAATATATCTAACTGTTGCAAGTATTAAATCAACAATTTTTATGAGTTGGTTAACTGGAATAGAAAATTTATAAAATGTGAATAATCTTTACTCATATACAATATTTAGTCTTGTAGTTGTTGATATTCAGACAGATCATAAATGTTAAATTCTTCCTAGCAACCTGGGGAATGTCTACAAAGAGAGGGGTCAGCTGCAAGAGGCGTTGGAGAACTACAGGCACGCTGTGCGGCTGAAGCCTGACTTCATAGATGGGTACATCAACTTGGCCGCGGCGCTGGTGGCCGCGGGAGATATGGAGCAAGCTGTGCAGGCCTACGTCACGGCTCTGCAGTACAATCCAGTGAGTATATATGTTAACTATAGTTTACTAGTAGTTATAGTTATTGGTTAATAAAGATAACAAGAATGGGTACTAAGGAAAACTGAGAGAGAGCTCTGTACCTGTTAATAATTAAAAGTTTAGGGTGGTTTTGTTATACCTATAGTATGTATCTGATTTTTAACCTACATCAAAAAAAGGAGGAGGTTATCAATTCGGCCGGTTTGTTTTTTTTTTATGTATGTACACTGATTACTCCGAGGTTTCTGAACTGATTTACGTGATTCTTTTTTGCGGGATGGTGTCGAATTGGTCCCATAAAAATGTTATTCGGATAGGCCCAGTAGTTTTTATTTTATGAGCATATTTGTCTGTATGTATTTGTAAATGTTGCAAGTGCAAGTTTGAAGTCGGTTGTTTTTAACGCAGTTATCACTTGTTAGGTAGGTATGCTTCAATATACTTGTTGCAAATCTACTTCAAAATATTATTTTTATAGCAGGTAATAGGTGAGTTGCATATTAATAAGATATATTTATGTAAAAACCTGCTACCTTCTACCTTGCAATTAATTTGATTTTGTAGTGTACACGATAGATTAACCTTTAGTATATTCACATGAATATCATTAAGTAGGATATGACTGTCGTTAAATTGCCTTCCTGCTAGCATGATGTAACAATGAGAAGGGCTTGTTTATGGTCTAGTAATAATTTGGACAGATTTTTTAACTGAATACTAGCTTTTAGATAATAAATATACCTTTGAAAATGAGATAAAAAAAATTGTGTGACCTAACATTATACAACAAAAGTAACTCTGTCTGTCTCTGTGTTTTTCTTTATTCCCTTAGGTTTGAGAAATAATTAAGGCTACTTTAAAATGAGCTGTTAGAGAAAAGAAATGGGATAAGTTTATGTTATGACCTTGACAAAAAAACTAACATGTTACTTATTTGTAAAATAATCTGCTTTAAAAAAATTACTATGTGTATGATGTTACTCTTTCACGCAAATACTACTGAACATATCACAAAGAAATGTAGCACACATATAGAGAGTAACTTGGATAACTAACAATATAGGATAGGTTTTATCCCGGAAATCCCACGGGAACGGGAACTACTGCGGGTTTTTCTTTGAAAACGCGGGCGAAGCCGCAGGCGGAAAGCTAGATGTGTATGTAGTAGCAATTTACTCATTATGAAAATTTTATAATGTGCACAAATTCACACATCTATAATAGAGACTATGATAATTGGTCTATGAGTTTGCAATTTTACAACAAACCTATTCAATTTGTCTGTAACACACAAGCGTTTATTTGACATGTATTTATTTTTATCCACACTAGATTTTTATATGCCTTTAATTGGCTTTGTTAGTCACACAGCACATTTGACCGAATGTTCAGATTTTCGCTCAAAATTTATTGACGTGCGCTGCAGTTATTTCCGCTTCTAAAATTTTCATTGCAATAAAAAAAAATGTATAAAAAGTAGAGAATGCGTAAGTTAAAATAACATGGTATATTCAGAATACAAACGTTATTATAAAACTTTTGATCATTATTGGTTCATATTAAAAAAAAGTATTCAAGTTGCTACTATTATTATCCCATTTTAACATACCTAAGTTCTCCAAAAAAAAGAGGGACGCTTTCAATTCGCAGTGTATCCTTTCTTTTTAACATAAAAAGTTATATCCAGGGCTCCAGCTGTCCCTTAAGAATCTGTTCACTGATTTCAATGCACACCTTTTACAAATTTCACTTTGATCCAAGCTTGACAAGGTTATTTATTTATATATTTATTAATACTTTATTGCTCTTGGAATCATTACAATAAGACTTAAATCTAAGGATACATTACAACAATTGGCGGTCTTTTCGCTATGCAGCGATTTCTTCCAGACAACCGGACGTACGAAGAGAAATTAAATTAGAGGAAAGGTGAAGGTTACTATAGTAAATGCGCTATTATTCTGTTTCATAACGAATTCAACCGGTACCCTAGTATTTTTTTGCGATATTTTATTAATATCCGGGTTTATGGAGAAAATTATAAACGTACGTATGCGCCGCGGCCGGTGTAGTTTACTTGCATACTATTTATTAAAAAATACTTTTGTTGTTTGCTTATTTTCTGCAGGTACGTACCTAGATAAATTATAATGTGGCTTCGTATAAATCTAAAAATCTTTGATAAATTTATTATCACCGTAATCTATGTCTTATAAATTTTGATTACGTCTGACCAAACGTTCTTGATTCATTATGGATTCAAAACGAAACCGCTATAGGTATAAGAAATGTTGCTTTATTGGCCGGCAGTAAACCTAGTTCGCAATGGAACACCTAAAGTAAACGTTGAAACGTTTACATTGTCTCAGTATAAATTTATCGCCATACAATATCCGTCCTTTTACAAGTCCAAGCGATTGTGATCTTAGTCAACGTATTCATAAATTTACATACAAAACATTTCCACTGGTCGCACATAATCGCCCGCTTTGAACAACAGCTCAAGGTGACATCGTTTGTGCCCTCGATGTTATATTCCGTTCATTGATCATATTATAAACCATATATACGACATATATGAGCATATTATAGCCTTGAGCGTTGATGTAATGGAAAATAGACGAGACAATAGATCAATAGAGGTTATTATAGCCTTAATTACTATTATGTAAACATGATTATTATTTATTGTATTATATGTAGTTTATATACACCTATCATTATATCGCCAATGTTTTATCTATTCGGATTATAATACTTGAAAAATATTCGATGTTTGTTACGCTTTCCTGACTGAACTGGCCGAGCGGTTGTTTTGTAATTAATTTAAACCGCCGCAGCCGGCAGAGAAAGATATAAAATATTATGTCTGAATTTAAATCGAAGCATCAATTTTATTTGAAAAATGAATGTGCCCGATGATTTTACACAAAACTCTACATTCTACACGATTGATGAATTGGACATCTCCCGATTTATTAAATTTTCATTGGATAAACTATAACACTTGGTTCGTAATACAAGTGAAGCGAAAAGGAACTTAGAATACACGGGAAGCATAATATATTATGTAGCTATTGTAATAAAATACACTCGCGTATAACTTTTCCAGCAATTTCCTCATTTCTCCCCTATAAGATATCCCTTGTACCGTCTAAGTTATCGTCCTATCAAATATCAAGAAATCAATAGATTATATTATAACATAGTGAATACGATATAAACGGATTAATTTTCCTATTATAATAAAGTATTACTAAAGTAATTTTGGTTTTATCGACAAATATATTTTATTATCTTACTAGCGATAAATGAGATTTTATTCGGGTAAAGTTGTTTTGTTGTTAGTTTGCATAACAACTATGTTCTTCAAATTGATCGAACTTATAGAGAGAATTGCATTAATTTATGAGTAATGGATTATCACAAATAAGTTAACATTTCCATTTATTTATAATTTATTTCAAAATTCTGCATCTTACATCTCTATACACATAATTAGGGCCCGGATAAATATGTATTAAAAATTCCGAAATATGTACTTATAAAATGGACTAAAAATACTAAAATATGGAAAAAATATGTACAGTAAAAAGCAACAATTTTAATAATACTAATGTTTATTGAAAAAAAAAAAAATACAATTTTACTCATCTTCCGTTTTACTTACATCTGAATTACAATAAATAATGACATGTTTCTTTAAATTTTCGAAATTAAAATTTTCAAGCAACGAACGAACGAAAGCAACTTCAGCTGCGGGTCCTTCCGATTCGGAAATCTTTTTTTCTATATTATCGATAATCTTCAAATTTTCGTTAAGTGAAGTGGAAGAATTCTCAAGCGCCATTATCTGGTGTGATAAAAAGCAATAATTGCTTTTTATGTAGACCAAGTCATTGCGTAGAGTCTCATCTTGGAGAAGTTCTTTTGCGTTCGCAACGGCAGCAGTCTCGTTTTCGAATCCAAAAATAATAGTTTTGATTTGTTCGTAATATTGAGTACGGATTGCATACGGATGGGTAGCTGAGCGGGTAGTGCGAGCGGCGAGCGGGGTCAATGACCACACGCGAATTGTTTTGCCAGAATTTTTAGAAAACTCATAGCGCTGATAGAAATATGGATACATTTATTGATATTTTGTGGAATATGGATTTTCATTGAAAATATGGAAAAATATGGAAAATAAAACCTGAATTTTCACGATCTAAATAACATATTTACCTTGGAAACCATGATTAATTACGAAAACAACTTCAAATAAAAATATGTAAATACATATTTATCCGGGCCCTACACATAATAATAAAAAAACAAATGTAGCAATTAAACGTAACCTTTACATAAAGGAAAGTATGCATTGCAAACTTCATTGAGGTGTTCGTTTAACTTCCTGTATCGTAAAAAATAGATGAATAGCTCGTCGATTAAATACATACATCTGCACACCATAAACATATACATTGTCTGTTCGCTAACTAAGATAAATGCTACACCCTTGAAGGTCGCAAATATAATTTCCGTGTTCTTTAATTACCCATTGGGCGATGTGCCATGTACACTTAAAACATGACAAATATATTCAGTCAAAAGTATGTGGGTTATGTTATTATTTCAATTTATGTTTGTTTTTACTGCAATGTAAACAGCTACATGTTTCGCGTCACGTATTCGTCATCATATGGAATTTAGAAATTTTAAAAATGTATAATATTGTTTAAGTTATACATGTGCATTAAATGTACAATAATTATTGCAAAAAATTTTTCAAACTTGATTTCTTACACATTATATGGTGGTTTTTTAAATTTTAAAACTGAACGTCTTGATTCTAGTATGCAAATGCCCAAATACACGAGTAATATTGTTACAGGATCTTTACTGCGTTAGAAGCGACTTGGGCAATTTGCTCAAGGCATTGGGACGACTGGACGAGGCAAAGGTAAATACAATTTTGCTCCGCTTTCTGGTTTGCTCTGAAGTTAACAGGATTCTGTCTCTTGCCTTTGTCTCGTTTAAAATTAGAGTACTCTCTGTGGCATCAGCGTACATTGCAATTGCGTAAAATATATTACTCTCCAACTGCATGAGCGTAGCTTACGTAATGGTTTCAACGACCGTTTCAGACTTTATTGGTTTTTAAAATGCAAACTCATTCTATTTAAGCAAACCACTGTTTAAACCATTATTGTGGCAGCGGAAAAATGCGGGAAACTACATAAACGCTTAAAATTAGTTTCCCGAATTTTTCATTACACCCCTTTCAACTGTTACAATAATGTCGAGCGACAAAAATTTGTGTTGATTTTTTGTGCATCTGCGTAAAAACCCTAAACCAATTTTCCACACAATGTTAATGCTTGTTTACATTTACATTTCAACAGAATTGTGTGTTCCTTTTGACATGATAATTTTTACATTTATAAACAATGTGTGGTAGATTGAAGATAAACGGAGAGTATTCTAATAATACGAATAAATTTAAATGTATAAAATAACTAATATGTCCTGTTTTCTTCCAAAATAACTACTTAGTAACTTTTAATCCTGGCTTGTAGTGATCTCTTACAACATATACATTACAAAAGAGGATCAAAGGAATCAAAGTAGTGTTTATAATATCATTACTGGTTATATCATTATAATATCATTAGTGGTTGACGTAGTAAGTTATGTTTATTTATACAATATTATTTGGTCATCCACATCATGCCTGACAACTCTGCTAATAGACAGCGTGAGCTGGCAAAGATCCTCTCAAGTCATAAAAGATGTAATTTTTATACGACAATCGGCTGAACTAGTTTGACTCAAAATCGACTAATTCTGTTATATTTTCACAAGGTGTTGTCTGGTAAGACAGTAGGTGTGACTGCCGCTGTATCTAGCTGGGTTATGGTTGGTACTCCCCTCGCAATCACGCTGAGATGACAACATTCTGTGTAACGCAGGTAAAGTGTACAAGGTTTGAGAGAAATTGATATGGCAGGTTCGGACACAACGCGTGCTCTTATTGTTCATTGTCGTGATCATCCTCCATCGGTTAGGAAGTGGAAGCGTCTTCAATTTCTTCCATTTACGTTACGTTATTGTTTCGTTCGTAGCTTACTTAGATGATTTGTAGATTGGGTCGTTTGCATTTCCTACTGATGTGTCTTTGCAGTCAGCGTAGCTTCGAAACGTAGGGTGCACTTGGCGTAAATTATTTTGCGGTTGGGATTCGGTGATAATTGTTTATGTATTCTCACCCAGTCTACCAACCGCGGCTTTGGTGTAATTTTCAAATTTGGCGTAAAATATACTTCGATGTTTCATCATTGTACAATCAGTTGTGAAAAATGGAATTAACATTTTCTTTTTGTATGTTTAGGCATGTTACTTGAAAGCTATTGAAACACGACCAGACTTTGCTGTAGCATGGAGTAACTTAGGGTGCGTTTTTAACGCACAAAGTGAAATCTGGTTGGCAATCCATCATTTCGAAAAGGCTGTGGCTTTGGACCCCAATTTCTTGGATGCATACATAAACCTTGGAAATGTACTGAAGGAGGCTAGAATTTTTGACAGGTAAATATGATTCCACTTTCCTTTTACATAATGCTTTTGGCAGGAAACTATTTTTAATGTTTATTTTCCATTACACAGGGCAGTAGCTGCTTATTTGCGAGCGTTGAATCTATCACCTAACAATGCTGTTGTCCATGGAAACTTGGCGTGTGTGTATTATGAACAAGGTCTTATTGACTTAGCTATTGACACTTATAGAAGAGCAATTGAATTGCAACCAAATTTCCCCGATGCCTACTGTAATTTGGCGAATGCTCTCAAGGAAAAAGGCCAAGTCGTCGATGCTGAGGAATGCTACAATACGGCACTTAGACTGTGTCCATCTCATGCTGATTCTCTTAACAACTTGGCGAACATTAAACGTGAACAAGGATACATCGAAGAAGCGACTCGTTTGTACTTGAAGGCCTTAGAAGTTTTCCCAGAATTTGCTGCCGCTCACAGCAACTTGGCGTCTGTTTTACAACAACAAGGGAAACTTAATGAAGCCCTCATGCATTACAAGGAAGCAATTCGCATTCAGCCAACATTCGCTGATGCATACAGTAATATGGGCAATACGCTCAAAGAAATGCAAGATGTCGCTGGCGCCCTACAGTGTTATACAAGAGCTATTCAAATTAATCCCGCGTTCGCCGACGCTCACAGTAATCTCGCTAGTATTCACAAGGACTCAGGGAACATTCCAGAAGCCATACAGTCGTACAGGACGGCGTTGAAACTCAAACCGGACTTCCCTGACGCGTATTGCAACTTGGCGCATTGTTTGCAAATCGTGTGCGATTGGACGGATTATGAGGCGAGGATGAAGAAACTAGTTAGTATTGTAGCTGAGCAGCTCGAAAAGAATAGACTACCATCGGTACATCCGCATCACTCTATGCTGTATCCACTGACACACGATTTCAGAAAGGCTATTGCCGCCCGTCATGCCAATTTGTGTTTAGAGAAAGTGCAAGTATTGCACAAGCCTCCATACAAATTCCCTCGCGATTTGCAAGGGCGCTTGCGTATCGGATACGTTAGCAGCGATTTCGGTAATCATCCGACGTCCCATCTTATGCAATCCGTGCCCGGTCTACACGATCGCGCTAAAGTCGAGATCTTCTGTTATGCGCTCAGCCCCGACGATGGAACAACATTCCGCTCTAAAATCGCCCGGGAAGCGGAACATTTCATTGACCTATCGCAATTACCCTGTAATGGTAAAGCGGCTGATAAGATTTATGGAGATGGAATTCACATTCTCGTGAACATGAATGGATATACAAAAGGCGCTAGGAATGAAATATTCGCCCTGAGACCAGCTCCGGTTCAGGTCATGTGGTTGGGTTATCCCGGAACTAGCGGAGCGAGTTATATGGACTATTTAGTTACAGACGCCGTGACGTCACCTTTGGAATTGGCTAGTCAATATAGCGAAAAGCTCGCATACATGCCGCACACCTATTTTGTCGGTGACCATAAACAAATGTTCCCGCATCTACAAGAGAGGCTAATTCTTAGCGACAAAATTAAATCGCACAATAATTTAGGAAGTGTCGCTGATAACGTGGCTGTCATTAATGCTACTGATTTATCACCGCTAGTGGAAAATACTGACATAAAGGAGATTAAGGAAATCGTTAGAGCAGCAAGACCTGTGGAAATTTCGTTGAAGGTTGCCGAGTTGCCAACCACTACACCTATTGAGACTATGATCGCTTCAGGACAAGTACAGGTAAATGCTTTCAATTGAATAATTTCCTATTGTGAGTAATAAAGAAATATATTGTTCTACAAAACAAAACTATATCTTTGGTATAACTTTAAAATTATAGTTTTAATTTTAATCTAAATTACTATTGTATCATAAAAAGTTCTTATCACGTTCATATCAATACGTAAACGAATTTCCGTAGTTTGATAAAAACATCTTTTTTAATATTTCGTTTGTATTAAAATTGCTTTAAATATTAATAATAATGCATGTTCCAGACATCCGTAAACGGGGTTATCCTGCAAAACGGTCTGGCCACAACGCAAACAAACAACAAGGCAGCCACCGGCGAAGAAGTACCACAATCCATAGTTATAACAACGAGACAACAGTACGGTTTGCCCGATGACGCAGTTGTGTATTGCAACTTCAACCAATTATACAAGATAGACCCCCTGACGTTGCACATGTGGGTGTATATTCTGAAACATGTGCCGAATAGTGTGCTATGGCTATTGAGGTTCCCGGCGGTTGGTGAACCGAACTTGCAAGCTACGGCACAACAATTGGGTAAGGAGACTTTTTAAATTTCGTGGGTTATATATTATGTATAATAGGAAAATAACAATTTGAAGTAATTGAATGAAATAACTTGAAGTTAAATGAAATAACTTTATTTGTCCAGTAAGTTTTTACAAAATTCATTAGTAAAACAGTGCTTACACTCTGGAGGATTTGAATGAATTACTAATATAATACAAAAAGAGTATTACCAAAAAACATTTAATAGAACATTTTTACTACGCAATTTATTTTGTCGGCAATGATATATGCTTAAAAACTAAACTATTATTTTGTTATCTATCATTGAGTACAAATGGAAAGATAACTCGATAATCTGTATATAGTTTTTATCATGTTATCATTACTCATTCAAGGTTAAATCTTATAATATATGTTGTTGATAATAATTATTAAATCATATCTTCTAATTCCGGTTATTATTTAAATGGTTATGATGATGTAAAATATGAGATGTTATTCTTTTGAATAATGAATTTCAATTCTACATGAAGGCTATGTATAATAGTAAACATGTTACAATTAATCATTCCAAATTATAATTTTCGTATGTTGCTTGCCTAAAGAATATAATCTCAATAAGATATACATTTATTTATATTTATTATTATTAAGAGTTGAATGTAGTTTATAAATATTTGATTAATTTTAAAGAATATAATTATTCTATTGTGAGATTGATTATGAATCGCGACGTTAGCTAGTTATGTTATAAGTAACAAAATTCAATATTCTGCTCTTATAACATAATGTAACACTTATAATTATTTCCAGGTCTCCCACCAGGTCGCATAATATTCTCAAATGTAGCGGCCAAAGAGGAGCATGTGAGACGAGGCCAGTTGGCTGACGTTTGCCTGGACACGCCACTGTGTAACGGACATACAACTAGCATGGATATATTGTGGACTGGCACCCCTGTGGTCACATTGCCTGGAGAGACGCTGGCTTCAAGGTAACATCTTTGTGTCTAATTGAATACATAACTTTCTTTAATGTTATGTATGCAATTTTAAATGGATATCTTTTTTCAAAATAGCTAATAGTTAACATTGTTTTGAAAATAGATAATGGTTTGGCACATTGTTTCTTATTAAACCTTTTTGGTCTAAAAATGTTTTTCATATAATACTTTCGATTTGAAGCAGCACATGAAAAGGGTTTCATCATTTTCAATATCTTTGAGAGCCTTTTAACTACCCACATATTCTAGAAAAGTTTTATTTTTGCATGTGTGTATATTTATTGCAGAGTTGCGGCTTCACAATTGAACACGCTCGGATGTCCGGAACTAATTGCCCGGACACGGCAGGAGTATCAAGATATAGCTGTAAGACTAGGAACTGATAGAGAATAGTGAGTACATACTCAGTTATAATAATATTGTTATTAACACTTATGTACTTATCTTACTCAGTGCATTTTTATAAAGATAAGAGCAATGTCACCTTATGATTTTGTTTAAGTGCATTTGTAAATAAACATTTAGACAGCCTTGTGAGAAAAACAGATTTGTTCAATTGAAAAGGATATAAAAGAGTATAGTTAATTTTCTACCATCAATGTAAATTTTTCAACAAAAACGAGCATTTTCAGGACATAATCCGGAATTTTAACATGTATAAAAACTTCAATGATTCTCCTGTTTTCTGGCAACTACTGTATATACACGTTTTTATTACTGCTGAATTCAATATCAGCTGGAAATATAGTTTATATGTGTTTTCATAATATAATTTGACTCCTTTCTTCTAAGTATGATTGCAGCGAAAAGCAGAAGCATATTCTATACCTATTTTAATTTTATTTAAATATGACTCCAGATAAAAGGGGAAAAATGTTCTATATCTAACATTGCCTATCATTCAACAGCCTCAAAGCGATCCGCGCAAAAGTGTGGGCCGCGCGCACGGAGAGCCCGCTGTTCGACTGCAAAGCCTACGCCACGGGGCTGGAGATGCTCTACAGCCGTATGTGGTCGCGGTACGCGCGCGGCGACCGCCCCGACCACGTGCAGGCGATCGACAAATAGGCACAACCACACTGCGACCTTGGGGAGGGCGCGGCCAAGAAGCGCCGCTGGTGTTGAGTGACAGTGACAAGTGACAGTGATGTGACAGTGACAGTGACAGATAGTGTCAGTGATTGTGACGCGGCGTGCGACACAGATTAAAAAGTGAGTTTTGCTTTGACAGTTCCCATTGCGCGCCATTTTGTAGATTCGACTTAGGTACTGCCGGTAGCGTTTACTATTACGGATTTTGAAATTGTGTTGTTGTAATGGTATTATTTGATTAATAGTCACGCGTATGGGCTATTTTTTTATAATTTAAGTTATTTTTACATGTTAGAGAATCAACAAATTTTGTTTTACTAAGATTCCTGTGGGATGTGATTTTCAGTTACAATGTTAGTACATGTAATAGTTCAATCTTGTTGTCCATGTAATAGTGAATTATTTTCTATTGTTATTATAAATACAATTTGAACCGTCTCATAATAAATAGTAGTAAATATAATGTTGGGGTTGTTTCAATTGAAACTGTTATCCTGACTTATGTTGATTGGATTTAATAGGACAGAATTTTTCATTAGTACTTGAGTATTAAATGTGTATAGAGCTACATGTATTTTCAATATTGTAATAGTATGAAGACCATAATATGTTATCTTAATTCTTTACATGTTATGTTTTTCTTTCTGCTTCAGTTGTGTTAATCACATTCTTAACGAAAAGTTGTGATTGCTGGAAGCAATAAGTTATTTGCAATAAGCATTTGTGGCCTTGTAAGCATGTGCCATTAGACATTGCAATAATTAACATTTAACTTATTTCATAGGTCTTCATTTTGATTGATTAACCTGATAAAATGCATCTGAGACCTTACAGAGTATTCCTGAAACATTAAAAGTAATTTGATAGTTTAAGTAAATTATTTTGCAGAAGTATTTTTTTAGTAGTAAGTAAAAGACACTTATTTTAATATGATATTGGAAAGGAAAGGTATCGCAGTGTTTAAAATTATATTAAAATTTGATACATGTAATTAGGTATTTTAACAAAACTATTTGGCTTTTAATTATATACATGTTAGATGTACTGTATTATCAACTATATTCATATGAATTAAATTAAAGAATCTCACTTAAATGTGAGAGAGAATACAATGAATAAGTAATGTTAGATGAGCATAAAGCTACAGAGCATTTGTTATGATAATTGCAAACATAGGTATATTTATATAACTGTATTTTCATTAGATTATTTTCTAAATGAAGTATTTGGTTGTTGTCTCATAGGTCTATGACCGTGCATTGCAAGCGATACTTGCAAATCTTGATGTTTTTTAAAAGAAAAGAGGGACACAGAAAAAATGACAGTTATAAAAATATATACAAAGTTTTAGTGTCACAACAGCTATGTTTCTAAATAATGTCACTAACATGTTGATGAAACATTGTAGTAGCTGTATTTGATGTTGGACGAAATATGTATTGTTTAGTGAATAAAATATGTTCTTGATTGAAACCGAACATCTAAGAAGGAGCAATCATATGTAAGACTGAATCGGAATGATATAAATATCTAGTGACCTTGCTTCTAACTCTCTGGAGAAAAAATGTTTATTCACTAGATCTAGGTATAATTTATTGAATTAGATCATAATATTAGCGTAACGATTTAAACATCGAATTTAATGACTAATTCAGTTAACAACTCAAAAAATAAACTTGGTTTTGTTTGTAATTCCTCTTAGTTTTGACATAAGTATTTTTGGTTTTTGGCATTTACTTTCATTAATGCAAAAAAGAACAATAATGTGACTAAGATTGTTATGTAATTTCTAAGTAGATTATGTTTGTGTGTTAAAATAATGTGATATAGTTAGGAGGTCGAGAATAAAATTCATAAGATAGGTATCCACACACATAATGCTTGCTATGTTGTTTAGGGAATAATGGACTTTTAATACCTATGATTTCCTAACACAAATAAATTGAAATCATTGTATAGCCGATGTGGCAATTTTTCAATAAAAGATAGAAAAAAAGCTATGAAGCCTATTGAGTGCGTCTTTGATATTGTCCATTGTTCCTAATGCATTATGCCATTTTACAATAGACTAGCGTAAGTGTGAATTACCCAGTTGATTTTAGTAAATTTCCTCATTATTCACAAATTGTAAATATTTTCCTAAGTTCTAGTGTTAATTAGGGTGATTAATAAATATGTGAAAAAAAAAAGTTGTTTTATTCAAATCCCTTTGTTTCATTTAGTAATCCTACTTACGAGCGGTTTCAGACGAAGCTTGTATGTATATGTTACAGGAAATGTATGTAATCCGTCATTGTATACAATTCCTAAAATCGTACGGAAATGTGTGAAATAAATTATTTTATACACATTTCCTAGGAAATCTATACATTTCCTAAATAGCTATCGGAAATGTAAAACATTTAAGATATTGATATGTCGCAGGCAAGGGTTGGACTAAAGCAAAGGGGGCGCAGGACTTAAAATGTTTTTGATGGAGTTGGTGTCATTATAACACCTATTTATTATTGTTTTATCTAGTGATGCAACGAATACGAATACGAATATTCGTATTCGCCGAATAGTAGACATTTACCGAATATTCGTATTCGGCGAATATACCAATATTTAAAAACGAATATTTTTGTACGCAACTGTATTTACTACAGATTTAAAAATCGCGCGTAACAATATGACGTGTGCAGAGACTGCTGATCCACCTGGCCTTTTGGCGAGAAGATGTCCATTTTCCAAGTCAGAAAAAACTCGCCCAAAAATTTCAACAGCGACTTTTTTCAACAGCTGGAAACATCCAGACTGAAAAAAAATCGCCTAAAACCAGAAAATCTACGAATTTTATGTTTCTTAAATAAAAATTTGCCTATTGTAAATTTTAATTATTATAAGAGTAAACATTCATTAAATAAATAAGTCTTTTATTACGAAGGCGAGATATTCGTATTCGTATTCGTATTCGCCACACTGTGGTATTCGCCGAATAGTAGGTTTGATATTCGTATTCGTATTCGTATTCGTAAAAGTAGTATTCGTTGCATCACTAGTTTTATCGTAAAGATTACGCTTATATAAGCATGTTTTATAGGAACAACTTTTCTCTAAAATCAAAAATAGCCGAGATATTCGCCCTCAAAGTTAGGTTAGGTTTAGGTTAGGTTAGCCGTTAGGTTAGGTTAGGTTAGGTTTGTTAAAAAAAACTACACAGAAATAGGAGCCCCGCGAAGCGGGGCTCCGTCGACGAAGATCGAACGATCGAAGATAATAAATAATATGAACATAATATTATTACAATTTTACGGTATGACTGTTACCCGATTGTATCAATAAGAGCTATAATAAAAAAAATAACAACGTGTTTTATTACAAAAAGCATTTACTTTACACATTTCCTAATACGATATAGGAATTGTATACAATTCCTAGGAAGATTATACATTTCCTAGGATATGCATGCATTAAATAGTTTTATAAACAATATTTTATACATTTCCTAAATGGTATCGGAATTGTACACATTTCCTAGGAATTGTATACAATTCCTTGATTTCATACATTTCCGGTAACATATACACTATACAAGCTTAGAAGCACGATACGTTGTAACGAATCGTACATATTCACAATACCACTGGGTCCATTGGTTCGAGTGAACTCGCCGAAATGTGCCCTTACTCGCGAGTCCGATTTTTGAAGCGAGGAGCGCGCGTGTAAGCTCGTATGCTGAAACGACCGTATTTGCGTAGAAAAATACGCTAGTCTGAAATAGCTCTAATATGTTGTGTGTAATTCATTAGAATATGACATAATAATTACATTCAGCTATTGTTTATTCGTATAGAGGCAGAATCGTAGTATAAAATTGACCCTAAGCCACAGAATACATAATAGTAGCTAAACGCTACCTAAGCTAAAAGCTTCGCGAATAAACTTTTGGTATGTAAGCGAACCGAACGGCGCTAGATGGCGTTGCATAAAATATCTTGAAAAGTTTGGAATCCACACATACTACTAAAGTAAACCTATTTATTCTTTGCTATTAGGTACCTATATTTTATAAATTGTAAATGAAACACAAATTCCTTCATTCTATCCTTTTGTAAAATATATAGGTAGTCAAAACAATTGATTTTCTTGAAAAATTGATAATTTTTCAAAACAATCAATTGATTGGACAAGCAGAATTAATCTAGTAACACAATAAATACATATACTTAATAATACATAAAACTTTCATAATAATAATTATAATTCCTTAGATATTAAGTCTGTCTTTCGTTCATGTTTATGTAGTTTATGTATACATCGAGGCCACATTATCTTTACTAGGGTTATTGTAAATTTGCCACAAAGTTAATTCGTCACGTTTTTAAAACTCCATACATTGAAAGTAAATTCGTCACATGCCTTAAAAAGTATGTGTAAGTTCGTCACAGGTATATTCGGGTTATTGTAAATTTGCCACAAGTAGTAAAGTACCGCCAGCAAGCAAGGCAAGTGAATTATACCTTTCAGCCTGCGATGAAACCAGCAATATAATGATTTACATTTTAATATTACAGTCATCATTCACATAAGGTAAATTCATCAATAACATAAGGTAAATTCATTATTTAGTCAAATTGATTTGCGCTTTTTAAAAGTTTGAAATGATTTTTTATGTATTAGAATTTTTATTTTTATGGAAAACGAAAGTTGACTTATAAAAATAATTAATGTGATTTTAACTGTGATTTATTAATTGTCATGATCATGAAACGCGCTAGTCTGTTTGAGTTTTGATTTTTATTTGCTTTGTGTTTTTCTAATATTATAGGATATGATTTAAGTAAAGTAAGTAAGTAAGCAATATCTTTACTTGTTAATAAAAGAATAATATTTTATCCTTATTTTTATAGGATTGTTATAAATATTGTAGAGCCGCTTTTAGTTCATTGCATTTTAAAAATATTTATAAAGAGAACTGTGATTTTTACGATTACCTATGTAGAATAATATAGATGTTAAGTAATATTTTTTATAACTGTTGTATATTTTTAGAACATTCAGGGTGTAAGTGACAGTCTTTCGAAAACTTTGATCATGGACTCAGGTCATCTTTCTGAGCAACTTTCCCAAAGAAACCATATTGCGGAAATGAAAAAAAAAATTCGGCTTCCCATACAAAATTTTCGAGTGAGATGCTAATTTTGTATGGGAGGTTGAAATTTTTTTTTTCATTTCCACAATATGCTTTCTTTGAGAAAATTGCTCAGAATGATTCCATGGTTAAAGTTTTCGGGAGGCTGTCCCTTACACCCTGTATACAAAATAGGTGAAAAATATTTTATCCTTATTTTTATACGATTGTGATAAATATTAGTTATAGTGAAGTGAAGTCCCATGTCCCCAAGTGGGGTAAGGGGCAGATGCATTACACATCTGTTTCACTGATCGATTTTCTTTAGGGACAAGTAGGTGATCAGCCTTCTGTGTCCTGCCAGACCGAGACATTTTTTTTTCTTCGTCTCCACCGTGAATCGAACCCAGGACCCCTCGGTTTTACGCTCACGCGTCAACCACTGTACGAAGGAGGCGGTCTAATTAGTTATAGAGCCGCTCTCATTTCATTACATTTTAAAAATATTTATAGAGAGAACTGTGATTTTTTACCATTACCTATGTAGAATAATGTAGATATTAGATATTTCTTAAGTAATACTCTTTATAACTGCTGTGAATTTTTAGAACATATACAAAATAGATGTTCCTTGGTTTTTAGCAAAATTTAACTTTGTTATGCTTTTCCTTATGTTTTTACAAAGTCCATCGCCATCCAAATTGACATTTTAAATTAATTTATTGTTTAATTTTTTTGCTATCTGTACTTAAATTATCGATGTGACGAATTTACAATACTTGATATTAAATCGTGACGAATTAACTTTAAAAAAATAAAAGTGTGGCAAATTTACACATACTTTTTTAGGTGACGAATTAACTTTGTGGCAAATTTACAATAACCCCTTTACTATTAATGCCTTTATATTATAGAGTTTTATGTCTGGTAGAGTTTTCGAATAAATGTAGAGTCAATATGTTTAGTAGAGTTAAAAGCAAAAAAGTAAGTACAATACATTTATAAAACAAAAGACGACGACGAAAAAGTAAATTGTAATAGACAAGTAAGTATTTTCTACAACATATAGCTACAAATAATAGGCAAAAATGATTTTAACATCTTAACATTTTTCTGGGTATTTCAATAGATAAGAAAAAAAAAACTTATTTATCATACCTACATAGGTATTATAATATCGTAATATCTCTAGATAGGCACATATAGGATAGATATATCAATGCATGGCAAGGCATGGCATTGTCTTCCTATTTACCTACAGGAAACTTAGTTTATAGTTATGGAATGCAGTTCTTTCAGTATACGCATGTTACCTGGCAAATCGGAATTTAAAAGAACATAGAGCCTATGGTTTAAGAATAAGTTTGTTCAGTAAAACTAAACCTTACCGGTTAGGTATATTAAATGGTTTTAACGGCCGTAACATGTAACTAAATATTTTTTCATCTAATACCATAAATACGGGGACTATTTGATATGCGGCAATAGAAATGCGATGGTGCGACCCATTCCCTCGCTAGTTGCCGCGCATTCATGGCGTTTCATTGTACGCGGCAGTCGCGGGTCCGCCGCCGAAGGGGGATCGCGTCTATACTTTACAATGAGACTCGTGCATCGCTCTTTTTATCCCACACAAATTCGTTGTAATCGAAACGTATCCCCGTACAAATCGCGCGTCGTGTTTTAATATGATCACACGTGAAAAACGAACTAAACTTTCATTCATAAAAACAAGTTGACAAGTGAAAATGAAATGGACAAAGTGCGGTTTAAAATGATAATTAGCGTGATATTCTTTTGTTTAGTGATGGGCGCGGCGCTCACGGGAGCGCCTGACGCTGCAGATGCTTGTGTTCGAGTGGCCGGCAAGAACGGTGTGGAGTGCAATGTACGGACGCTGTCGTCAGACCGGGACGTGGTCGGTTCGATGCACTCGGATGGCGCGGAGCAGCTTGCAGTCCACTGCGGCTCGGAACTGCTTGAAAGTACGCTAAAGGACCACCAGTTTAGCAAAATGAAGGACTTGGCAGAGATCACCATTTCTAATTGTAAAATTCTCCGCCTCCCTGGAAATGTGTTCGAAGGTCTACGCGGTTTGAAGTCGCTGCAGTTACGCACCATGAATAATGAATGGGGCTATAATAAGGAGATGGAGATGTCTTTCGGCGCATTCAACGGTCTCAGGGAGTTACATACTTTGGACTTGGGACATAACAATATCAGAAAAATACCATCTGACTTATTTTGCGCCTTGGAAAATATAATTTCTTTGAATTTAACTCGCAATAAGATAAAGTTTGTCGATGAATTGGGTTTCGGTCACAAATGTGGTTCCACCTTGCAGACTATTGATCTGAGCTACAACGACATCATGTCTCTACCAGCTGATTCCGAAATACTACACTTGCGACGACTCACACAACTTTACTTGCAAAACAATAAAATAAGCGAATTGCCCGCAGGAGTTTTCAGTGACCTTCTATCGTTAAAAGTTGTAAATCTCTCAGACAACGCTATAAATTATCTACCAGAAGGTTTATTTCAAAACACGAGGGAAATTCGTGAAATTTATATGAGAAACAATGAACTGGAAATATTACCCAAAAGAATATTTAACAGGTTGGATCAGTTACTTGTTTTAGATCTTTCAGTGAATAAATTGAGGGGCGACCACATAGAAGATGAAACGTTTGGCGGTCTAATAAGATTAATCGTGCTCGACCTGTCTCACAATGCTATCGCTCGAATCTCACAGAATATGTTCAAAGATCTGTTCTTTTTGCAGAACCTTAATTTAATTAATAACTCAATAGGGTACATTGAAGATAATGCATTTTCACCACTTTTTAATTTACATACTCTGAATTTAGGTTTAAACAAACTCAGAACAATTGAAGATCATATGTTTAATGGACTTTTTATACTGAACAAATTAAACCTTAACAATAATTTATTGGCGTACGTCAGCGAAAACGCGTTTAAAAATTGCTCCGATTTAAAAGAATTAGATTTGAGTTCAAACAAATTAACCAACGTTCCCCAAGCTATATTACAGTTACCGTTTTTGAAGTCATTAGACTTGGGTGAAAATTTATTAACGGAAATTACGAACAGTTCGTTTCAAAATTTATCACAGTTAACTGGTTTGCGTTTAATCGAAAATCAAATTGGAAACCTCACAGCGGGCATGTTCTGGGGAATGCCTAGCCTGCAAGTACTTAATTTGGCGAAAAATAAAATACAGTCCATCGGTACTGAAACGTTTCAAAGAAATTCGCAATTGGAAGCCGTTCGGCTCGATGGTAACTTCATTTCGGACATAAATGGAGTATTTGTATCTTTGACGAAGTTGTTATGGCTTAATCTGTCGGAAAATCATTTAGTTTGGTTTGATTATGCCTTTGTGCCGCCCAATTTGAAATGGCTAGATATTCACGCTAATTTTATCGAAATTCTGGGTAATTATTATAAAATTCAAAGCGAGCTACGCGTAAAGACGTTAGACGCGAGCCACAATCGGATCGTAGCTTTATCGGCAATGTCTATTCCAAATAGCATTGAATTGTTGTTTGTGAACAATAATGAAATAACGACTATTGAACCAGATACGTTTGTCGACAAAACAAATCTGACGCGTGTGGACATGTACGCTAATAAAATTGAGACATTGGACGCGAATAGTTTACGCATCGCGAGATTAGGTGATAAGACGTTACCGCAGTTTTATATTAGCGCTAACCCTTTTCGGTGCGACTGTACAATGAAATGGCTTTTACTCATAAATTCCGTTACTTCCCGACAATACCCATTCGTGATGGATTTAAATAATGTCGTATGTAAAGAATCTTACGTTCGTGGTGTCAAAAATCAACCCGTTAGTACTTTACATGTAAAAGATTTCCTTTGTAAATTTGACAGCCATTGTCCAGATGATTGTAATTGTTGTGATTTTACGTTTTGCAATTGCAAAGCCGTTTGTCCGCATGACTGTTCTTGTTATCATGATTCGACAAAGTCGACGAATGTTGTAGATTGTTCTGCGAAGCAATCTGATATGGTACCTCGTGACATTCCATCAGCCGCGACTCATATTTACTTAGACGGTAATTCTTATAAAGAACTTAATGAGACTTTGTTTGAACTGATGCGAAGAGCTTTAGTTATTTATCTTAATTCGAGCAATATATTCACAATTCAAAACAACACATTTCGTGAACTAGGTGATCTAAGAATATTACATTTAGATAATAACAAATTAAAACGCCTACAGGGCCTTGAATTTTCAAAACTAAATAATTTAAAAGAACTTTATTTACAAAACAACGTCATTGAGTTTATTTCGAACTTAACATTCACCTTTTTGGGTTCTTTAGAAGTTTTACGCCTGGACGGAAATAGACTCGTAAATTATGGCCTTTGGCATTTGGACAATAACAAAAAACTACAAACGTTGTATGTCGGTAATAACTTATGGTCCTGTAATTGTAAATATTTACAAGGATTCCTAACTTACATATCACAAAATGTTGAAAAAGTTATAGATATCCGTAGCTTATGGTGTTTAAATGAAAAGGCTAATTCACCGAAGAAACAATTAAATTTAAATGTGACAGTATGTAGTGAAATCAGTGACAATTCAATGATGAGTGCGTTTTTTGTTTCCAACAATATACCATTATTGGCTTCGGTCCTTACCGGTTTCATGCTTATTTTATTAATATTAGTTTTAGTGTTCACGTTTAGATACGCCTGCAGAATGTGGTTGTACTCAAATTGCGGCATTAAGCTCTTTCCCCTCGCGGGCGCTCTTAACGATGCTGATAAGCTTTACGACGCTTATATTTGCTATAGCCCAAAAGACGAAGAATTCGTTATAGAATCTTTAGCGCGGGAGCTCGAGAATGGTTATCCGTCGTACCATCTATGTTTACATTATAGAGACGTTCCACAATTTGAAGCGACGTACGCTCAGTTTCCTGACTTAGTTGTCGAAGCGACCGATGCCTCGAGGCGTATAATAGTTGTTCTGACAAAGAACTTTATCTTAACGGAATGGTCTCAGATTGAATTCCGACAAGCTTTACAGCGAGCGCTTCGTAAGACTCCACATAAATTAATAATTGTCTCCGTAGGGCTCGCACCGCGAGATCCGGAGTTGAAGTCATATTTAAAAACGGGTTTAGAAATAACGTGGAAAGAGAAACGTTTTTGGGAAAGGTTACGGTACGCGATGCCGTCGTCTAAGCGGCGCGGTCACAAGTTGAAAAGACTCAATTACGGAAGGAATTCCAATACGTACACAATGGACGCATCGGTATTAAACAGCACTTGTCAAACGCTGTGCGGCAAGTCTGCGAATTCCGCCGAACGCTCGCCGTGCGATCGCCCGTTATCCGAGCACATATACTCCACAATAGATTCTGATTATTCCTCTAATGATTTCCAAGGCCGCCACAATCACCCACAATCTGTGGTTTTGCAACACACAGTCCAAACGTACCTGGTGTAAAGCATAGTTGTAAATAACAAAAGAACGATCTCATTTTGTAACGGTATCGGTAGGCATTTGTTGATCATGTCGCTTTGTTGTGAAAGGAGAATGCCCATTTTTGGTACTGGTTTTTCTCATGCATCAAGACAACAATACTATTAAAAAAATCTCGGCAATTTAGAGGACTTCTTACCATCGGAAAATATATTTTGAACAGGGAATGTTTTGTAAAATCTAATAAGACATGTAATTGTTTAGATCCGTTATTATAAATTTAGTGTGCATTACCGTTTACATTTTTGGTACAGGTTTTTCTCATGCATCAAGATAACAATACTATTTAAAAAAATCTCGGCAATTTAGAGGCCTTCTTACTATCGGAAAATATTATATTTTGATCAGGGAATGTTTTTTAAAATCTAATAAGACATGTAATTGTTTAGATCCGTTACCATAGATTTAGTATCCATTACCGGTTACCACGGTAACCGAGCAACTATTATGACATTTACTATCGATTATTGTTTTCATTGAATTACAAAAAAAATCAATTAACATAAAATCACTCTATAAGGTATTGTTTATACACTGTAGGTTGTTTTAACATAGATAGTGAAGTAAAATAATATAAATATTAAATATATATAAAAAAAATATTATTATGACATAGCTTGATAGGTACCTAACCAGTTATTTCTTATTTGTTTCTTTCTTCGAATATGTAGTGAAATAATGATTCGAACAACAACAACAATATGTAAACCGAATAAAAACTCTATTGGTATTTTTTAAATATATATTTAGGTTTTCTTGAAATCCGTCCCGGAAGATTTCTGGTGCCTACCTACACTAGCCGATGAACAGATAGACTTTGTCTGAAAGCATAAGCTCTACGCATAGATTAAATATGTTAAACGAAAAATAACCTTCAGACGATAAAATACTACCTAAATCACACATAAACCTAACTAAATCGGGTTTATTTAAGTTCTGAGGTTAATTCACATTTTTCTCAATATCTTGAAAACCCCTGTTTTTATCACAAAAAAATCAATTGGTAAAAATCTGTTGAATATCGAAGAACCCTTAAAAACCACTCTGGCATTGACGCAACACTATACTGTGGTCCATACTTTCATGGGCATTCTCCTTTTTGAATGAAATATGTCGTCCGATGTTGTAAATAGACCTCATAGTGTTAATAGTTGTGTAACTTTTGTACAATAACGATACCAAATTTCGCATTTAAAAAGATTCGCTTATTTATTAAATTTGTTTCAAATGGAATGTTGTAAGTATTAATTTCAAAGACTGTAAATTATTATTGTAGATTATTCGATTATGGCTGATGTTTGTATAGATGATTAATAAAATGTTTATAACTTATCGCTATCTTTAATTTATCCCTTTTGAATCCATTACCTGTAAGAACATTTCATTACCAATATTACAATCAGACAATCTCATTGTTTTTGTTATAAAATAAAATAACGTATCTAGCTCCTGGCATGATGGATGTTTGTATAAAAGTAACGAGGGACAATACATGTTTTATTTCGAATCCAATTTCATTTTTGTGGTCGAGACTCGAGATAGATTACATCTGTTTCATGGTAATTGAATTGGAATAAAGTTGCGTATTGTACCTAATATATCTTTTCGAGCAGTAGATTTATAAAAGTATCTAAGTAAATATGAATATGTAATTTCAAATAAATATTGATATTGTTCTTGATAATTTATATCTATATCTATTTTATGTTGGTAACTGACAATAAATTTGTTAGAGCAAATCAGCAAAAGTTTGAAAAAAAAGTAACTACCGACTAAAAACACTTTAATAATTAAATTTTATTCTTGAACATATTGAAAGGGGTTGGTATATTAAATAAACGGTCAAAATAGATTAGCCGGTATGATTTTGACGCCCTCCGTGCGGCAACAGAATTGTCGTCGAGTTTAAATTTCTTTGACTAAAGCACCCTCTGCCTATTAAATTTATTGCTTGTAAAACGAGGAGCTAATTTAGAGTTTCATTTTATTATGTTAGCTTAACTAAAACTAGGGAGCGGCGCCGCGGGTGAGGCTTAGTCTAAATTAAAGATATTTTCTTTTTATACAATTCAAAGGGTTATTTTTATTAGACTTAATACTTGTAAGAGCTGTCTTAAATTTTACAGTTTTAGTTTGAACTGACAAAATGAACTTTGCAAACAGAGTTGAGATGGTTTCATTTTAACTGAATTGTTCTATTTCAGCTAAGAAATAATTTATAATATTTTGAATGGTGCTTATTGAAACTAATAAAATATTTGCACTTAAGTGAAATGTATTTAGTTTAATAGACTTTTAGTTATCTTTATGATCTTACTAAAATATTTTTATTTGCTAATGGCGAATTTAAAAACTAACAATTTTCAACTTCAAAGATTGCTCTACCTCTCTACCGGTAGATATCTATTGTCGAAAAGTTTCACATCATTCTCATAGATCTAACACGGAAGTGAGAGATAATAATAATGTAATAGAAAGAAGTAAAATCTATATTAACATTGATTACAGATGTAAACTTTATTAGTCATTCGTGTTATGAAACAGTAGGGAGTGTTTTATAGGCTGCTCAAATGTCTCGGCTATTGTATGTGTTTATTACTGTTACATGTGTTAAAAATTACGACTTTCGTTGTGTTTCTGTTATGAGTGATAATTTAGTAAATTAAAGTCTTACGACACTTTTTTATTATATGAAGTACCTATGTTTCGTAAGTATCAAATATTTTGTCTAATGTCATTTGGATTTAATTATGTGTGTTCGACCGACAAAGAAAACTAATTTGTTTTAGTATAATTCGTGTAACAACACATACCTAACTACTTAGTACTTATGAAGCATGGTTGTTTACAAAAAAATTCTATCCGTGTTCTATTATATTCCATGACTGATTTGGTATGAAAATGAATAAAAACGACCATATTATATTATTTATCCTCAGTCTAAACTGTAAATGAAAAATATACATGCTAATACTTAAAAAGTGCACTGTGCAGTCGAAGTTTTTTTAGAATATTGAGTATGGTAAGTCTAATTAAGGGCGTCATTTTAGCTATTATATACATATATTGATTAGGTATATTTAAAAAAAAATAGAATTGAAAATAGAGCGCTTTGTATATGTTACCGGAAATATATGAAATCAAGGAATTGTATACAATTCCTAGGAAATGTGTACAATTCCGATACCATTTAGGAAATGTATAAAATATTGTTTAAAAAACTATTTAATGCATGCATATCCTAGGAAATGTATAATCTTCCTAGGAATTGTATACAATTCCTATATCGTATTAGGAAATGTGTAAAGTAAATGCTTTCTGTTATAAAACACGTTGTTATTTTTTTTATTATAGCTCTTATTGATACAATCGGGTAACAGTCATACCGTAAAATTGTAATAATATTATGTTCATATTATTATCTTCGATCGTTCGATCTTCGTCGACGGAGCCCCGCTTCGCGGGGCTCCTATTTCTGTGTAGTTTTTTTTTTAACAAACCTAACCTAACCTAACCTAACGGTGACCTAACCTAAACCTAACCTAACTTTGAGGGCGAATATCTCGGCTATTTTTGATTTTAGAGAAAAGTTGTTCCTATAAAACATGCTTATATAAGCGTAATCTTTACGATAAAACAATAATAAATAGGTGTTATAATGACACCAACTCCATCAAAAATTTTTTAAGTCCTGCGCCCCCTTTGCTTTAGTCCAACCCTTGCCTGCGACATATCAATATCTTAAATGTTTTACATTTCCGATAGCTATTTAGGAAATGTATAGATTTCCTAGGAAATGTGTATAAAATAATTTATTTCACACATTTCCGTACGATTTTAGGAATTGTATACATTGCCTAGGAATTGTATACAATGACGGATTACATAGATTTCCTGTAACATATATACATAAAACAAAACATTTGGTCCAGTAGCGATAAGTAGGATGTTAGTGGCGCGTGTCTCAAGCATGCGTTGTACATTGTTACAATGAAGAACATTATTCACTATTGTTACAGCTTACGTCATGTGTACTAAGAAAGTGTCTTTATTAATTCATGTGAACTGGTAACACTTGATTATTGTGTTATGATGTTATTTATAAATTAGATCACGAAAGAAGCTATTGATTTCACTTGTTGGGTTTACTTTTTCTTGGCTGAGTTTAAACTTTTCTTAAATTATTAATTAAAAGTAATTCACTCAGAATATACTTTATTTAATCTTTATCAATATAGCATAATACATTTTCTCAAATAGTTGAAAAATATAAGATAAGTAAATAATTATATTACTATTCGTATACATATATCTTAATTCGTTTAATAGAACGCTATTCTAATTCGTTGAATTCAAACAATGGTTAAAGGTTAGGCCTACCAATAACCGCTGCAGCTTAACACAAAGCAGAATATTAACGAGGGATTATGCCATTATTGGCAAGGAGCATATCAATTTCCTAAACCGTTATAGCACGTGCTGTTGAACGATTTATTATTGTTCGAACACGCGTTTTGACTTCTTTCCGAACTGTCGCGTGCGATGTGTGAATGGTAATCTCTATTGTGTGTGATGTGACTGCGATATTCTTTGTTACGTGGGTGGCTAGCTTGTGGTGAATGCCTATTTGATAGTCTGTGGCTTCTGGAGTGATGCGATAAAGAACTGTAAAAAAAGCTCTTATAAGTGGTTAATCATTACAGAAATTTTAAATATTCAAAATACTTAGTATTTAAATGTATTTTTAATCACACTGGGTGTAAAATGCGTATATTAAAAGTTTTAGAAAAGCTCATAGTTACGTTATTCGAAACTTTAATATATTTTTTTGTATTATTTATATTAACTATGCTAATAAAATATAGAGTTCACCTGTATTACCATACAAGTTCAAGAATGTCAACGTTAAACACGTTTAACAAAACAAGCACCTCTGTCACCAAATTTCAGGTGTTTCCCATTGTTTGAACAAAACAATTTGGAGCTTACAATTTTCGTCCGACAAAAAAGCTCATAAATTTTGCACGAATAATATTCTAAAAGTTGGAAACTCGCAAAAACGTTTTATAGACTTTCATTCACGTGCAATCTTGGCACGTTTTCAATTCTTATCAGTCATCTACCTCATCAGTTTTCATATTCTACGTAATGTTATAAAAAATTAAAAGACTTTTGCCATTTTCAATTATAGACCACGTCGTTTTTGATTGCGTTTTTAAATGTGATTTATTCAACCAGAGATTTTGTTGCGAAATTTAAGTAAACTACATACATAATATCTTCTCTAATTTGGTTTCACTGAACAGTAACAAAACTTACTTAGAACAGATCAACTTGTATCTGCGAAGGCCGGATGTATTTAACGAGTCTTCGTGAAACATAAGATTTTTCGAGAAAGTTAATATAAATACGTTAACGTAGTTGAAGTTTCAATCGATAGTTAGGTATACCATTTAATTGATGATACCTACCATTCAAATTTTCGCGACAAAGCATTCAAGTGTTCATCTTCAAATTTTAATGTACCTACATATTATATAGAGCTTTCTTACAGTTTTACAAAAGTAGACTTTACTTCAAAGCGAATCTTGCGGCAGTCGCAAGTCGCAACAGTATGACTGACATATTCAGACCAACCTCGCATCTAGCACCAAAATCAATACCATCGTGACCTTTGTTTTCGTTGCGAAGTAAACAGATGGAGTAATATTCTGAGATTTTCCGAGGACAGGTGTACAGATCCCTTATTTACGAGGGCCCTTCAGCACCACTTCAGTTCGATAGGAACGCTGTTTCATTTTCATACGATTTATGTTTATTCGTACGATGTATGACAGATCTATTTATTAGGATTCTAAAAGGATAGCATATGAAATCGTTTTACTGATTTCCAATCTGTCTTGTGGCATTTATTTTGGATCGCTGACATATAGGAATCTTTTATATTACTGACATTTTTATGTAACACGAACAACGGAAGGGTCAAAAGGACGGAATTATTATTAATTTGAAAGAATGGTGTAAAGAAAAACGTAAGCAAAATTGTGGGAAAGATGAAAAGGTCAGGGGGCTTTTTGCGTGTTGTAGTAAGCCATTTTGGCCTTACCAAAGCATTAAACAATTTAATGGTCGTCGAACATTGTGATAAAGTGGGAGCGTTTGTACCACAGTATGATCAATTTGCGTGTAACAAACTGTAGCCTTTAATATAAACTGAAATTGACACATTTAATAACAGAATGTAAGTGGTTTCAGTTATAATTATAAAGGAAAATAATAATGATATCATATCAAAAAAATTAGAATAAACCCCATGTTAAATAAATAGTAGGTATGATGTCATAGGAAAGTGAATGTACCATATTTAAGTAAATTCTCCTTACTTATTAAAATATTAAAATTTATTCAGACACAGAGACATAAATAAAAGGGCTCTGTTTACTTAATTTACAACAGCCAAATAGCTAGAATAGCGAAAATTACAATCAAATAACAATATAAAGAAATGTGGTTACCTAATCCTATACAATAAACATGTTACAAACAGGAAATTCCAATGAAAGTAGGTACACCGTACATAGAATGCAAAATTACGTAATCGTCGAGATAAGGTATATGGGTCAGTGGAAGATGTATCTAAACGCAACTAATTAGCGCACCGGGGCAAGGACCGCACCGAATGAGACTCCAGACTCCAGAGTGTATACAGGCTACACTATCGTTTAGTACCATCTATTTTACACATGACACAGAAAAAACTGCAAGCTTTTTGTTCTGTAGGGCTAAGTAAATTGCGATTTAATTCAATGATGTCGACGGACTGTATAGGATAATATTCGAAAAGTGTTGTCTCGAATATAGTTTTAGAGGAGTAGTTTTATTGTAGGAAGGATGAATTATTTATCTACGAAACTACCAATAATCTATTCTGTTTTAATATTGTGATGATATAAAATATATTTTTTCTAGTATTTAAAATAACTTGTAAGATGTAGAAGGTATGCTTCATTGTGTTACGTGCATCAGAACGCAGGCCAGAATTGCTGGAGAAAAAGGTAGAATTTCCACAGCAATTTTTTTTTAAAGTGACATTTCTTAGAATTTATACTAAAGTTGTATGAATTCTAAGAAGTATATATACACAGTAAGTGCACATAATATAAACGGACGTGAAGTAGATATTCATAACGGTGTGAACTGGATACACGTAATGCGAGTATCATTAAGTATGACTACAGGAATGCAGCGAGTAATCGAACGTGCTGTAAACTTTTATATAATAAATAGATATATAGCTTAAGCTATAGTGCTGTGGTACTCAATAGAAGCACATAATACTTAACAGTACTAGCGTAATGGAAGTGACAGTATATAAATGAACTTTGTAGATTTACCGACAACGATTTGCACTTAGCATATATTTTTGACTCTCGTATTTTTAAAGTTATCCGCTTTTATTTTACACAATTCACAAGTACATGCTAAATAATAATGAAGAAAGAAAATAAAATACAACTTTATGACAAAAGTGAGGTCATAAATGTCAAAGTTTGTTTATGCTCTGAAAAGTTTCACCGAAATGGAATTTAGATGACGGAGGCTTCCAATTTTTATTTTAAGTAGGTATAGAAGGTTGATACAGAATACCGGTGGTTCGTTTTATTTTATAACTAATAACTATATATCTATAAAATATAATTTTAATTTAACTTGATAGTTGTTAGATACGTCACGAGATACGTTAGATCTAAGTAAACATACCAACATCACAAACCACTACAGAAAAGTATAAGTCCCAAAATCAAAACTAAAATTCCATTTTTTCTTATCACATAAAGTAAATAAAACACAAGACATCTGTTAACAATTTCACGAACACAATGTTGTGTTCAATTTAATATAAGATATCTTGGCCAATTTGGCACGAAGGAGTCATTCTTGCTTCAAGAGCTATCGAGTCGGCTAGAAGTGCAATTGCGCTGCAGCCGCTCTCAAGGTACAAGAGCACACCAATTAGACGAGACAAATTCATTTTTATTCATAGAAATAGTTTGGTTTATTCTTGAAGCTATTAGAATAAATATGTAAGTGACGTGAAAGGGTAAGGTATCTTGTATCTCTACAATATTTTGTAAGTGACTTGAATAGTAAAGTATTCCACGATATCGTTTCAAGTTCGACAATTTGTTATAATATTTGGGTAATGGGTATCAACACGAATATTCATTCAAATTAGGTAACATAAATGTTTTTACAAGACTCAGTTCAGTGGCTTTAAAGAAATAGAGCAAAATTTACCATGAATATTACGATTAGTGTAGATTTTAGACTGACTCTTTAACAAACTACGGAACACTTACTGAGTCTTAAGTTACATGTAGCTTGGTTAATTCCGAGCTAAGAATTATTTTAATTATGTTGGTATTTTCCGGTTACAAACTTCAGTATGCTGCGAGATTCAGCTCGCTCTAATCTACGTTATAAATATGTCTATTGTCTATGTATACGACTTTTTTAAATTTATTTCGCGAAGCTCTGCAAGTTTAACTTATCTTATACTTTAGAACACATTTGTAAGTAATTTTCTGGGCTTCAACCATAACCGTTCCTTATATTATTAGGAAATTTATATATTTTATTTACCTAAAGTTCTAAATTACATATCAATGTTTTCTTTTTGTATAATTTACTACGTCTCTATAAAAAAGGAAAACTATAAGGAATGTATGTTTAAAACTACTTAACTACATACTTAAACCACAATTCAAGCCAATCGAGGAAAGGTGCTTAAAGAGAATTTAACGTTCCGACCTAATCTAGCCATCTAAAGACTATCGCATATATTTCAGCAAATACCACTAAAGCCTGTGCCAAGATTTAATATCTGTGGCCAGCAATTTAGTTCGGAGAAACAGATCTGTCGATACCTGTTAAGAAGCCCGTGTATAATTAAACTGGTCTGCAGTGCTATGCGTGTAGTCTCCAGTCTGACCGCAGATTTAACTCCATTGTGTTTTATTGCTTATCCATTTATAACCGATGCTATTTATCTTAAGGTATTGGGCGCTATTTAATTGACTTTAATTAATTTCCTTCGGGTGTTTAGTTCTGGTTTGTAGATTACGGTATCGTTAGCAATAATAAATTGGAGGTTGATTAATTTGATTCCTTTATTGATTTCTTTGTTTATAAAAAAACTTATGTTTCTATACATAATATAATCATAGGTGTTATAAAGTGTCAGGATATAATATAAGAACACCTATTAATGTAATGATGCACACAGTGAAATAATATCATTAGCGTGGTCCCTCGAGTTGGTCGAGAATGTCGGTTATTGCCGAAAGTAAATGGTAAGTGAATGAGAAGGATGGTTCTAGAAAATATCTCTCCGGAAACTAAATGCCATGTATGACTAAGACTAACATTCTTTACATGTCCATGGGATTTAGTGTGGGATGATACTCATGTTGAAACAGTGGTATTCCCACATTCAATCGAGAATCGACCTCTCACTCAGCCATGGCCAGTAGCGAAGGTAAATATGTAGTTGAATGCATGGAACCGTAGGTATTTACTCTTAATATTGGAACGTAATTCGACTATTTATTTGTGCTTTTATTTATTTCAATGCAACTTCGGAAACTGCTTTTTTGCTGATAACCCAGGAAATAAATACAAATATAGAGACTTAAATTACAAAATATAATGCAAACATTTTACAATTTCACGATTATCGCATCTTCTCTTGTATTTACGTAGGTAGGTATGACTAAAAATTCACCGAGATTGGTAATTAATATCCAATAATGATTTGACCAAAAAACAAGGCGAAGGAGGTATCGGTGTCAATATGATTGACTCCAATTTCCTCGTATAAATCAGGTCATTTGACAGCTAAAGGTTAAATTTCCCCGACTGGTTTGCACCTGGCTCTTATTCCAGACTCGTTACTGTAAACTGGGTCGAGTAGAACGTCAATCGCAAATCGTGCCGACTTTGTTGTGCCAATGTTTAATTTATAAGTTGAAGTGCGACGTGGATAATATAAGTGTAAATATGCGCTAGTTTTATAGGCTTAGTTGGGCTGTTTTTGTACAGTTTTGTGGAATATTATGATGCTTTAGTTCAAGAGTTACTATAACTTTTGTATGTGTGTTTTAGTTTAATTGTGGTTATGACCTGTTGCTAGTGACTCCGTGATAGATGGCCAAAATGACAAAATTGCCGACATTTAAATATGTAGAATATATAAATCATTTAAGCTTAAGAATCTCAATTGTCATTAAATTATTTTAATTCATCGTATTACATTAAAAATATTTGCACATTTCACATAATTTTATGATACATTTAACGTTCGGAGTTTCTGTGAGCTGGGAATTCATCATTGAAATCTCAATCACAGTTGATCATTCCCTTTTGTATAAGCTGCAGAAGTATAATAATTTACTGGAAACATAAATAAAACGGCCGCGCAGTTTAATAAAACTTTCGAAGTTAGCATGAGTTATAAGGAAATGGCTCTCGGCCCTTCAATACGTTGCCGAGAAAATTGAATGTCAAATGTTCGACACTAACTTATGCCTTGAATGAGTGTTAATTTCGTTAGCCGCTGGTAAATGACAGGTGATTCATACTAAACGTATTGCGGTGTAACGTAATTTGAGTTCGAACCGTCTCGACGCTAAGACCGCCGCTTTTAATACTGCGGGGCGCGGGCTAGATCTATTAGCGGAGTCAACAGATATACTGCCAAGGAATATTTATTTAGAGGCTTTTAGGTTTAACGTTAATTCTCCTAACCAGATTGATATTAATTGCCCTCACTTTTGAGGTTATTGATATTCTGAACAATTAGCGCTTATTGCCTTGTACGGTGTACCTATTCTTGGAATAGATAACAATTTTGATATGTATTTTGTGATTTGTTATAGAGTTTGTCGTATCGTGTCTATATTTTATGTTTTTTTTTTTAATCGACAGATAGTATTTCTTATTACAAAGTTTAAAGTATTTCTTACTGTAGCGTTTTTACATCACAGAACGGTTGATTATGAAGAAAATAATCCAAGTTATTTGTCACAAAAGGTTAATTTAAACAAAATACAAGCTTACTTTTTCACAATAGTAAATCATACTTATTCTACAGTCGATTATAGTCCGCTGTGGACTCAGCAAGCAATTTAATAACAAAAGAAGTGCGTTTAGCATCGTTTTTTGTACAAAAGGTGTCAAGAGTTAATCGCAAGAGCGTTTACCGGCAGCTCCAGCAGGCGGCGCTGTTGTCGATTACTTATCGGATGTTAGATCAAATTACAAGTTGCTTCTATAGACTCGGAGCTGTGTTTTAAATTAAAAAGATTAAAAAGTAGAATCATAGTTTCTTGTGTAGGTGTAGACTATCGAGCAGGTATTCGATTGATGATTTTTTTAAGGTATTGTTTTTATTTTAAGAATTGCTCTACATGATATTTAGATTCTTAGCGCCTAAGGCAAACCACTAAAAAATATCTAAAATAGATGGTATATTTTGTAAACGAATTGTGTGCCCTTATTATAAATAGACACATTAAAAACATTTTATTACGAGTTACGGTGTGTATGAAAGTTCATGTGTATACTATTGCGAGTTATTTTAAAATGGAACGTTGAAGAGTAATAACGTTTTTATTATAGTATAATATTTAATTTTATAGAGCAAGAATCAGGGTTAATGTTTTTACGACTTATGCAACAAGATTTGCATAATATGTTAAAGGCTAATTGAATAAAATTATAATAGTTGTTTACTTTTACGAGTACCTATTACAGGCGACGAGACGTTTCGGCCATTCCCGTCTGCTATTTCGTACGATAAAAGTTTTTCCTTTATGAAAGAATATTATAAAATTACTCTTTATTGCTATTTCAATGAACAGATTTCTTGATATAGATCAATGGATATATTTGTGGAACCAATTAAGACTCTTCATTAAAGTATACTAAAAATAAAGATAGGATATTAGACAATCATTAAATAAATAAATATTTTAGTAAAGATATTGTTTAAATCTTTATTTTCGATTAAAGAAAACATGTTTCGTCCAAAAATAGAAAGCGCTGGTAGCGAATGTGAAAAAAAGCCTTCAAAATGTTTACTGTATTTTTTCCCAATTTCTCTTCTGTTACCTTTAATATTTATACTATTTAAAACTTAGCATAACCCAACAATAAATTATAGTTATTATAAAAGTTTGCGCGTAATGTAAAACATGCATCAATAAATATATGAGTCGGATCTTACGCTGTCAGTTCAACGGTGTCTTTTAAATTGCATCACAGTAATACCTCGGATAAAAAGTGCTTAGTCATAACATCCAACGTCTATTATGGGGACAATGACTTGTTTAATCGTTTAGTCAAGTCTTTTATGAACCTATTACTACATTAGTTTTATGTTTACACACTTTTAGTAGTAACATTGACTTGAAAAAAAAGGTCATACAGTTATGGATATACGAGCACATTTTTTTATATTCTTTATTTATTTACACTTTATAATTTTACATAAAACAGGAATATTAAATATTACGTAATTTATTACTATATGATATTAGTTGAATATACATAAGTACGTTTACATTAAACTACGAGAAAAACTGAAAATATTAAATAAAGTTATGTCTGTGGTTATGTAGAGGACTAAATCTTTAGGAATGTGATTTATTCACATCTCGTGCTTTTAGGTTATTTGTGTGTGAAATATAAGGTGTAGGTAACTAAGAAGCTTCGCTTTTCAGATGAACAATTACCTTTATTAGAATTATTAGAGTAACCTTTGGAATTTGTCAAAAATATAAGTTCTAAATTCTTCACTTGAATTTGAAATGATAAGTTATGCTATTACAAATAAATCCCAAGTTGTACGCCGTCTAATAAATCTAACAGTTACGTATACGATTCTGTACAAATTAGATATAAAAGGACTAAGTGATAAATTTCACATGAAAGAAACCTCCACTCCAGGCAATTACTACATGACGGTACGTGGTAAATCATAAATTGTATACAACAGTCACGAAGATAAATCCTTTAGTCATCAATTATCCAAATATTTGTATAAATTCCCGTGTTTGGTTCAACATTTAGTTCGATTCGTCGCGTTTGAGCCGTGAAACGAAACGTAGGAATAACACGCGACGGCGAGCCTGTAGTACCTATGTTACGGTTAATAATATACATTCTTTTATTATGTATAATAACCGTTCATCGCATTTTTTTTAATTGATTGGCAACGTGATGTTCCGTGTTAAATACATATTTAAACCGAGAAAAAAGCTCTTAGATAAACACAAAACTACGTAAAACTATACTGCATTTCAATGTAGTAGCACATATATTAATTACTAAAAAGTTACAATGTAAGTAGTAGTTTACATAAACATAATTAACGTGTGAATAATTCTAATAAAAATCTTATTGTAATATTTTTATCATACTCTAAAAAAGGCGTGTTGACAGGAGCCTCGTGAAAATGTGGTAAAACGACGCATTGTTGATGATAGTTGATATTGTTTGTGCCGTTGTCTAGAGCTCCGAGGCATATGTCTTCTAAAATCTCGATGCAATATTACTCGAAATAAATTAATTTAAAAATAGTACATAACTCCTTCATACAAAACGTAATAGAGGTTCACGTTAGCTTATATAGTCAACATCTCATGTGCCTGTTTTCAATCAGAATCTTTCCAACTGAACACAGTTACTGACCAGCTAATGCAATGCATACTAATGTATTTCAGTCTGCAATTTTAAATACTTACTGGTTCTATCACACTAACCGCAACATAGATACCTATTGTTCACAATCAAACACAGAGCAATTAATATTCAGAGCTGTTAAGCGTCATAAATCACTTTAAAGATTAATGTCTCAGGCATATGCGTATTCAGGTTTGTAGATTAAGGATCGATTTGCGCTACCGCAATGCTATCTCTACAATCTGTTATTTAATTGTAATCACAATTGTAATTTACATGTTTATTAATATGAAATATATCATGCTGCTGAGGAATGGTAATGGTCTGATATTTCTAGTGATTGAAATATAGCGAAATGGCTGAAATGAAATGGCTTTATCTAACTTACATAATGATTTAGGTGATATTGACATAATTTGCTTCACAGAAACCTTCCTGAAACATGGATCAGAACCAAATGTGAGAATAAGTAATTATAGACTAGTTTCATACTTCTCTCGGCCAAACCAACGCCGTGGAGGATCTTGCATCTTAATTAAAAATAACCTCAAATACAATCTAATCGATAACCTCATTCCCCCCACACTTCTTCAATTTGAATACTGTGCCGTTGAAATAATTAAATTTAACCTCATAATAATTTGCATATATAGAACACCTACACCAGACGTATCTACATTTTTATACAACTTTGAACATTTATTAAGTAAAATTTGTAAAAAAAACAATAAAAAAGTTATTATCTGCGGTGATTGGAATATAGATACACTGAAAAATACAAAAAAAGCTAATGATCTTCAATCTATTCTCAGTAACAACAATCTAAATAACCATATACAAGTACCTACACGTAAAAACGCCTCCCTCGACCTTATAGTAAGCAACATACCAGGGGCCCAATCGGGTCTACACTATTTAACACTTTCAGATCACGAGACAGCACAGTCACTTTCAATAAATCTAGAAATTAACAAACAAATAAAAGACAACCCCACTTTTTATTATAAAAACATACGAGATCATAGTAAGGAAAATATTGCAAAATTCATAGATAGTATCTCAAATTTATCGTTTTCTGAAGTATATAACTATCATACAACCAATGAAGCGTTTAACAATTTCCATGACACGATTACATTATTTTATGATCTTTGTTTTCCCATACTTAAAATAAAATATACATGCAAACACATAAAAAACCAAAAATTAACTAAAGGTATTAAAAAATGTTGTATAAAAAAAAGGATTCTATATTTAAAATATCACCAATGTAAACATAATAAAAAACATAACAAATATATTTACGATAGATATAATTATATACTCAAAAAATGTATTAACAAAGCACAACAAATAAATAATCAACGATATATTCTTAATGCTAAAAATAAAAGTAAAGCTGCGTGGAATATAATTAATGGACATACGAATAACAATATATTTAAGACCGAAATTGATAAGATTCACGTTGATGGCAAAATGTATTCTAAACCAAACGAAATATGCGATCTATTTAACAACTACTTTACATCATTATCATCACAATCAAAAATTACAAACAAAACCAATGATAACTCTTACCCTAATCTCCCTCAAAATTCTAAAAGCATCTTTCTGTCACCGGTAAACGAAGAAGACATTTATAAAATATTAATGACGTTAAAAAACACTAACTCCGTTGGTTATGATAACATGGACACTAAAGTTTTAAAATTGTGTGCAATTTACCTAATTACCCCTCTAACATACATAATTAACCTATCGCTGTCTGAAGGAATATTTCCCAATAAATTAAAATTCTCAATTGTAAAGCCACTCTACAAAAAAGGATTAAAAACAGAAATGAGCAACTACCGACCAATTACTCTAATTCCCATATTATCAAAAGTCTTTGAGAAAGTTATGCTTCAGAAAATTGAGAATTTCTTTACATCTTGCAATATCCTTAAAAAAGAACAATTCGGATTTAAAAAAGATAGCTCCACCACCGTAGCATGCTTTTCATTAATAAAACAAATTACAGAATGCCTTAATAATAAAAAACTCATTAGTTGTGTATTCCTGGACATGATAAAAGCTTTTGATTTTGTCTGTCACAAAACACTGCTGTCTAAGTTGTCGTGCTATGGAATAAGAGGTAACGCCTATAATTGGATTAAAAGCTATCTAGAAAATAGACTACAGTGCGTGGAAATCACTAAAACCATTAAATCCCACCAAAAATCATACAGGTCTACGTATACATGCAACAATTATGGTACACCACAAGGCAGCATATTAGCCCCCCTCTTATTTTTGGTATACATTAACGACCTACCAGACGCAATAAACGTAGACAGTATACTTTTCGCAGACGACACTACGCTTATAATAAAAAGTAAAAATAAGGAAGACTTAGAAAGGGATACAATTAAAGTCTTAGACGACGCTATAAATTGGTTAAAACTAAATAATCTCCAAATTAATATGACTAAAACAAATATAATTAATTTCCAATCATACAATACAAACTTACAACTTGACATAAAATACAAAAATAATCAACTGACTACTGCAGTTAATGAATGTGTATTTTTGGGTATAACACTAGACAAATTCTGTAACTGGAAACCACACATTGCAAAAGTTATAAATAAATTAGATCGTTTTGTGTATGTATTAAGAAAATTAAAACAGACAATTAATTTAGATGTCGCCATGATCGCTTATCACGCATACGTATCATCGGTACTTAGATACGGTATAATAATATGGGGTAACTCTGTAGCAATACAATCAATATTTAAAATACAAAAAAAATGTATTAGAGCAATGTGTGGAGTCCATTTTATGGATAGCTGTAAGCCACTATTTAAAAAATTAAAAATCTTGCCTTTGCCATGTCTGTACATTTTAGAAATATGTTTATTCGTTAAAAAAAATATTAGCTTCTTTGATAAATATGAAAAAACAAACACCACACGACATAGAGAAAGATTGCGCTTACCTAAAATCCGCCTTGCGCTTTATAGAAACAATGCGTATTGCATGGCAATCACTATTTTCAATCACTTACCAATAAAAATTAGGGAACTGACATCGAATATTTTTAAAAATAAAGTATATAGACTGCTGCAAGCTAAAAATTATTATAGTGTTAAGGAATACTTGAACGATAATGACATTAATGTATGAGTTTTAATATAATTTAATTGTAATTTTGTATGTATTTTGTAATTTATTATCTTTTTTTTGTTGATTGAATGTATTAATGTGTACCTATATTAATAATAATAATTTTATTTATACTTTCAAAAATTTTTGCACGCCATTTACAATGGCAGTATATGTGATATAAATATTGTATATTAACACCTTTGTATGACCATATACGAGCAAATAAACAGATTTGATTTGATTTGATTTGATTTGATTTGAAAGCTTCTAAAAAGCTTCAAAAATTATTAAAAAAATTAGCATGACGAATAAAAACAACTACTTATGTATTATTCTAACTTATCATTTTTCATGATTGAAAGCTTGATAGCTTCACTATTAAAAAAGCTGTAAATGTGTCTACTTCCGATTTGTATCTTTTATCACGTAGAAATAGGATAAAAATAGTATTATAATATGTCACACTTTAGACATCCCAGTAAAACAAACAGTGTTTAGAATAATATAGGGTTAGGTTGTAACGTTAGCACAGAAGTTTGAACAAAGCTTAACTAAATTTTGCTTTGATATTCAGACGACCATCACGTTCAGAGCTACTGTGGACATAGTTTTGTTTAACTTTATGCTACAATTAGAAGTAATATGATATTGCGTGTTAATTTTCTAATTTTCTATAAAGCAAAATTATTCAGCTTGAAGGCTACCTAAACAAATTATTAAAATTTTGTCTCAATTCTTAATCCATATTTGAAAACATAACCTACCTATGCCTTTATAAGTTTATACTTCTGTTCTTACTTGTATTCAATTCCATACACGACGTTATCCATATTTGGCACAATTTCTTTGAATCTATAATTGCACAATAAAAATAATTTCAAATCTTCAGTTTCAATATAAAAGACAGTCCGAGAATAGCTAAGGAGACCGACGACGTATTGGAATTGCTATATGAAGCTTTTATAACCTCTTCCATAGGTAAAATATTATCCATGTAGGATGGTCAATACCATTACCGGACGTGAAGAATTTGTTAATGCGACAATATATTATTATACGCAGCCCAATAAATGTATTATTAAAAGGAGAAATAATGATATGTTATTATATTTTCTAACGTCGAAGTAATAGCCATCCGTAGGTCCGACCGAGGTAACCGAATTTTAATGGTCTCTCTGAATTATAGACATTTGGCGTTTCTTATTACATTTTCGCCGTTATACGGAATTTGGACCCTCGCCAATATTTTACTACATATTTTATTTTTCTGAGTGTTAGCCAAAGGGCTTCTACATTTTCATTAAGAAATATTAATAGCGCCTATATTTTATATTTCATTTCTTATTCTGAGTAATAAACGAGTAATATTTAAACAAAATGAAATTGAACAATGGAAACAGTGTTTGACTATGTGCTTGTTATATTCTTTATATCAATACCTACTTCTTCTATATTTCCTTATCAAATACAAGAATTCGACTCCCCATTTTTCTTTTATTTAAATAGGTATAAAATATTCCATTGAACGCATTATCGAAGAATAGAAAATGGTTTTAAATATTATAATTTAAATCGGAAATTCAATTATATCGGATGGCAACATTTATGATATTTTATGATATTTTATCGTATTCGCGCTCCCGGGTTTATTTTGACAGCTCTAATTAAATGGCTCATACAGAGTTATGACAAAATTATTACAACGCTGTATAAATTATTTTGTATAAAGATTTAAATTATATTGTGATGAAGTCGTCTCTAACGAATTATTAAAAAAAATATATCGAAACAAACCTTGAGCTATTTTGAATGTTTAATGGAACTGTTTTTTTAAATATACAAAAGTTAATATCTCCTATATTTTTATAAAAAAATACAGCACAATATATTCATAAACAATGTGACAGTTCTGAAAAAAGCTTTTATCAGATTATAAACAGCAAACAGTGTGAAAATGTTGTAAAATCACATTTGCATGAAACATTTCAGCCGTCAATCCATTATGTACCGAAAATCTTTTGAGGATCCTACCTACAAGGGTTTTCATTATGTTTTATGTGAGATGTGCTACAGATTGGAAGATAAGATCACGCTCCGGGTCGTGGTCAATGTGACCTTTTGTGTTGATATATGTGGTTTTAATTAAACTCGGTTGCTTTTATTATTTTCTTCGTGTTATAAAGTTTATTTGAAGACTTTTCACGATTTTCCTTTATACTGTTTTCAGTAAATAGGGTAAGATGTGAGCTAACCATTTACTATTGGAAAATATACAATTCAATTTTTATGTAAACGTTATTTCTTTTATTGGAAAATACTGATGAGCACGAGCGCGCGATAATGATAACTCAGTTTTACTAGAATGTACTACATTGTTCAAATTCACAGCCAGTAATTTGTCACGTAACAATGTCATGTAAAAATAACAATAAATTATAGTAAAACGCGACGTTTAAAACCTTGTAAAGTAGAAGCATTGTGAGCTTAGGACGTGAGTGCCGCTTCGCTACAAGAACTTTCCAACTTTTGTAATAACAGAATTCTTTCCAACTATGAATTATGAGGGAAACAGTTTACACGGTTATTCCGATCATTTTATCACACCACTTTCAGAAAGTGACTGTAAAATTATCATATTTTTATTGAAATTGGATCCAGTTGATTTATTTGAATAAAAATGGGAGCGGGAGATATAGTACCTGATAAGAAGGATTGTGGTTAGTTATATAGCTCTATGTTTATTACGCGGTAATAAATGTTTACTATGTTTTTGGATTCAGATATAAATGATGGTTATTTTATTTTATTACTGGTTTGTTCTTCATTTGAAGAACAAATGCTTTGTTAGACAATGGATTAGGTTATTTACCATTTACATTTGGATAATAGCTCTGTTAATCAATAACAATTGCTGGAAAAACATACCAAATAAATCTATTGACCAAATTTTGTATTCACGAGTGTGCAAACTAACCTTTTATTTCTTAAAAAAAACTAAAATTTTCTTCTTTAACACTTTTCTTCAGATACATGCATAACAAAGACAATTACATTCTTCCTTTTATAATTTCGCACTTGTCTGCAATTACTGTAATAAATGATGTTAAACAACGAATCCTGTTTAGTGTTAAAAAGGATACTGCACTACCAATTAAAAGTGACAGTCAATTAGTATCACGATCAAGACTACTAATTTAGTTACTTAAAGAGTTGACGACACGTTGCAGGGGAAACCGGAGCATGATCTGCGAGAGACGTTTATTGAGTGTGTGTGTGTGTGTGAGCGCATTCGAACTTCGAACATCTTAGTTTTGTCTTCGTTTTGCGTGGCCATTTAATATTTTATTTTATTTTATCTATGGTCTATGACCTTTGATATTTCTTTATAGTTCAATACTTAGCACTGGCAATGGACATGTTATTTTTAGAAAAAAGAAACGGGATATTAAAAAAAATTAAGACTATCGCGTATTTGGATTGTTTCTTCGACTACATACTCTTATTTGAGTTAAGTATGTAAATGGTTGTTGGTACTAGAATTTCGTGTATCTTTTATTTTCTATTCCAGAAAACAATTTCCCTTAAATGTGTATTTCTTGTCTTTCCATTCAATTTCTATTTACCTGATTTTTGTGTCCACGGTTAGTTTAGAAATTAGAGTTTACAACGGAAGTGCTTTCAAATCCGGTGATGCTTCTAGAAGTCGGGTCAAATAGAATTGAGTTTTAAAACTGTAGAGTCAAAATTTAGAAAGCTTTTTATATTGACTTTACAGTTTAAAACTGTTAGTGTTAATCTAAGATTAAATGATAATGTAAACATCTCTCTGATATAGTCTTGCGAAACGAATGTACAAATAAATGAGTAATATATGAGCAAGAAGAACTATTGTTTTGTTTAATTAGAGCCTCTATAACCTCTTATAAAGCTTTAATCAAAGAAATATCGATGTGTGCACATTTGTATGAGTAATCGTTTAAATGTGAATGTAGGTGGAGATGAACGTTTGAGCTAATTACTATTTCATTGTTACTGAGCCGTATTGTGTTGTGCTAAAGAAATGAAGATAAATGTTTGTGTCGTGTGGTTGTCAATACATGTTATATTAGGTTATTCTTGCTTGATAAATATCTAGAACTTACTATACAGAATATACTATATAACTTACTAGATATTTTTATTTTCTTTAATTAGTTGCATTAAATATACGATACTAGTTGAAATAAAGCCCGCATTGTATGTTTAATTTAAGTATGAATAATATTAAATGACTTTATTTGGGAAGGTTAAAATAATTAATTTTAATTATAAGATGAAACCATCCGTGCATCCGATGGAGATAAAAAAGTGGCGACGTTAATGCTATTGAAATAGTATTCCATTTTCAAACTTTAAGAAAAATATATATTTTTTTTTAATGCGAAGGAGTATATAAACAAAATGGAACTCCTTGCAACAGAACCAAAAAAAAAAAGATAATTACCGCCAAAGCACATGCCAAAGCGAAGCTAGGCGAGATTTTAGAACGTTGATATATAAAACACAATAGTGCCACAAAACAATCCCATCTCGACTTTGTTTAAGGCGCTGCCCTAAGTAAGGGACTTTGAGCATTTCATTCCACTCACACACACACGCCGCGCCACAGCTGCAGCCCGCCGGCCGCCTAAACGCGCATCATTTCGAATACGTATGTTAAATTCACAGACCTAAGAAGCAACAGACACGGCGTTACAGTAAATTTTTTTTAATTAATTTTTTATTAGTGCCACCTCATATTTTTGGTTATAATTAATTCTACTCACATGGATAAATAATTTAAATGTTTAGCGTGATATACATTTCGTTGGTAACCTATATTGGACCTTTCGTCGGTGTTATTTTTTAAACGAATGCTCTGGCGCTGGTTTCAAAAGGAGCGTTTTGTTATTGGAGTGATTGTTAGTGTTTTGGCACGGTTATGTGGTCTCATTGGTTTTATGTATAAAAGCTTGAGAAGTATTATTCATGAGAACACCCATCCGTCGCATCTGCGTGTGAATGTAGCGAGCGCTGCACTTGTGTACTACACTAGTACACAAGTGCAGCGCTCGCTGATTTTTCGCGGATGGGCATGGTACTAGTAGTCGCGTTGCGTGTAGTTAATTATATTAAATAGAATGGTGTTGAATAGTATTCGATTGTGAGAGAGACTAGTAGTTATATTAAAATTATTATATAAATATTTTTTATGTGAATATTTTATTGATGCATGGATGGATTTCGTCCTATTTCAAAATACATAATATATTAAGTGAGATATCCAAATAAGATATGATTCATAAAAAATAAGCCAATAAAATTTATAAAATGTTATAATGTAAGTATGTATTTATATAAATTTATAAAGAATAGAAAAAATTTGATCACGAGGCGGGACTTGAACCCGCATCCTTTCGCGCCAAACCGGGCGCCCATTGTAATTATTTGCCAAAGATATGTTATTGAATTGCAATGAAATTTTAATATTGAATTCAATCACCTGTCATCGTGTTAGGTTAGATTTTAGGAGGTTATTACAAAAGTAGAAAAATAAAACAACTTATAAATTTATAAGGAATAGAAAAAATTCGATCACGAGGCGGGACGAAATTCTCTCTCGAATTTTTTCTATTCCTTATAAATTTATATTTATAAAGCATTTGAATGCCATAAAAACCAAAAAAATATAAATTCAATAAAACAACTTAATTTTATCACAACATTTTATATATAAAGGTCAGTCAGTATTAAAAAAAAAAAAATTAGAAAGTAAAATTCGGCTGAAGTGGTCTAATTTATGGACGGGCCCTAGTTCACAATTGCTGGAAATCTAAATACCTCGAACAAGTAGGCCGATTTACATCTTCATCTTCCGCAATCTCCACGTTTAATTGGGGGTCAATTTTTTCTCTACATAATATTGCCTCTTCAATGTATGGAGGATTCCTTATTTGCATTCCTCTCGGATAGCGGGGATCCACCAATTCTGGTAACAGGCAATCTATATAAAAATCCGAAAGTTTTTTCTTCATTTTCTGTTCCCAGAATATTTCATCTCTCAAAATATACTCAGTTTTGAGTAATGTTTTCGCGTTCGACCAAACAGCAAATAAGCACTTCGCTCTTTTGGTTATATGCAGTTGCCCCTGCACTTGGTAAAACCATTTATGGTTCTTATTTATTTCCAGTCCTTTGCTGGTTTTCTTCCAAAAGGTAACTTTTTTTTTTGCAATGGCTTCGTCTAAACCGGATTTGTAAGCTGATAAAGGGCATTTTATTTCAACAATTGCGCTATCGCCATGCAAACCGTCAGGAGTGGCTCCTAAAAATGGCAACTCTTCGTCAATAAATAGCCCACAAGCTTCAATTTTTATACTTTCTTGATTTTCAAGTTGTTTGATGGCAATTTTCTCACTATCTTTGCCATGTTTTATGGCCAAAACGTGGTCTATATTATTTTTATATATTATATCTCTCACGATGTTGTGACAACTGGTATTATTTCGCCTCCCAATAACTTTCCCAAAATTTGATGCAGTTAATATTGACCTACGCAGCTCGAGCCACTCACTGCATTCGCTTTGCAGCACGGTAGATCTTTCAATTAAAAGCCGTTCCTCATCTGTTTTTTTTAGATTTTCTAAAAAGTTTTTTTTAAGATTGTCCAAAATATCCAATGGAATGTCTGGCTTAGAACAATCTGGACCATAATTCTGATCTGGTTTTGATTTTTGGAAAACTCGTTTTTTAGGCTTAATATTTTCCTTATTTCTTAAATTTTTCCAAATTCGTTTATTTTCCAGGCGTTTTAGCTTACCTTGCGGGCTTTTGTCTTGATTAATGGATTTATATAACTTAGATAAATTTTTTTTTTCATTAAATGCTACGGCAGCGGCTCTACACCTTGTTTCATAAGAATTTTTCAGGGAAAAATTTATTCTTTTGCCACCAACCAGCTTAGCCACCACGCTATGGAATCTTTCGACAACATTGCTGTCGACATCATATATTAGGCTACGAGCATGTCCCGCAACATTTTGTACTACAAAACATATTCTTTGCCACAAAGGGCTTAAAATAAAATCATTTGGCAAGTCTGTTTTACCAATATTATTGCAAAAATATGATCTGCACTTAGTGTGGTCCCCGAAGCCATGAAGATGGCTAATTAATAAGTCTTCAAATAAAAGTTGGACATCAGAGTTAGATTTATGTTTTTGAATTAATTTGCAAATAGTAGATCTTGTTCGTAGTATGGCTGTTTTTGTAATGAATTTGCGGTGTTTTATATTGTACTTAGTGTCTGTAGTGAGCGCTTGTAATCTATTGCAAAAATTTCTTAAAATGTGGTTCCGGCATTCTATTTTTTCAACAGTAAAATCAGAATACGGGCGAGCCCGTAATATTTTGGAGTATGTACTCGCATCCCCATCGGATATGAGTTTTCCATAAATTAAATTGTACATTCGTAGGGATTCTTTGAATCCTTCAACAATTATTTCACTTTCCATGTTTGTAGATGGACCATTGTAATTTTTAAAACATTTGTGGTCTAATGGATTGATATTTTTATTTTCAGCACGGGCACACGTGCAACAGTATTTATTTTTAATGCCTAAAAATAATATTTTGCCTGTATGTTTCCCAATTATGGCAGCGGCGCCTGAAAGAGAATTATAATTCTTTTTATAACTACGTTTGGACCAACAACCGTCAGCAATAACATCTATTATGGGAATTCCATCTTTATTTACCCTGCCATTACAAATTGCAAATTGTTTTTCTCTTTCTGCAGCCTGATTCATGGATTCCAATAAAATATCTTGCCATTTTCTACTGATTAATTCATGGTTCTCTGAATATATCTTTTCAGATAGCGACGGAAGGTTAATTGCTGACATGAGTTCATCAAGCTGTGAACGCCCAGCACCTATTGCAACAGTACCAGCGACAGCGCACATATTAATGTTTAGATAGTTTTCACTGCAATTGTCTCCATTAATGACAAACTTTTGATTACAAAGCCTACATTTAAATGTAAACTTTGACTGTAAACCACTTTGGGTTTCAGCGACCAGGTCAAGTTCTGTAAAGCCGCATCCAAGTGGTCCATGGTTAGAAATGCGTTTTAATTCGTGAAGGAAGTGGGTGACATCAATAATCCTTCTGTTAATTTTTTTTTCATGAATTTCTGTTTCCTTATCATAAGAAATTTGAAACTGAAATAGAAAAAGGCTTTTATTATGTAGGTATTAAAAAAACTTAATAATAATCCATAGTCTATTTTTTTGTTCAACTGAGGCTGAAGCGTACATTAATTATTATCACATACAAATGACCTACTCTGTTCCATCACATAAGTCAAATACACATGTGGAAGGTATCAGACACTTACCTCTTCAATATTTATATTGGGTTCTTCAATATTTTGAGTTCTCACCAAGTCGGCTGTAAAATCCTCTCGTATACTGCAAAAGAAAAATATGTTGCATATAGTTGTATAGTAAAAATGAGCAATTTTAAATCGATTATTGGAAAGTTATTTATAAAATACAATATTAAACCTTATCATGTTAGCTTGAGCATAACATGAAGACATTGTCTGCCTGTAAACAATGCAAAACAAATGAATAACTCAGGAGATAAAGCAAACTCTAAATAATACGCAACGAAATTATTGAAGTGAAACTTCTTTATCGGGGTTGAAAAAAAATTTAGTTTAACATTTTTTTGTTACGCGTGACATTTTTTCGTTACGAACAAACTGGAGCACTGTAAATTGTAAAACGTTAGCTATTGATGTTATGAAAAAATGTTGAAAATAAAAGTTGTTCCTCGAAAACAATCTACGAAAATGGTCTGATATAATTTTCTCGTAAAATTATCTCTATCTTGAATTTCTGAACATTTTCGCTTATAACTTTTTTTTTTATAGTTCTACGACAAAAAGTTATGAAACCAAAGTTGTAGAGAATTTAATTTGCAACAAATATTGCTTACAATTTTTTTAGTCAGATAAATAGTTTAAGAGATATATCGTATAAACCATTTTAACCGCTATTTACAAGATGGCGGTCGTGGGACAATGGTGGCGACCGCACAAACTTGGTTTTAGATTCACACTGACCCCCCCTATACATCAAAAAAACATTTCAATGGACTAACAGAAGTGTTCCAAACAGACTATAAAGATTATATGTATATATTAGATTTTAATTTTATTTTTTTTAAATACTCACTCATTATTGATTCTTTCCATTGGTTCTATATTAGATATTTTCTTTAAGGGTTGTAGAACATCAGTTTCGCTACCTTTTGACCTAAAATACACACACACATTAAAATTACGTGAATAGTCAGTTCTATTTTGTTTTTAGTTCTATGGTTCTCAAGATAATATTGGAATATTTGTTTATTTCTTTTTGTGGAAATCGTGAGCTCGATGGTACAAGTAAAAGACTAGGTATTATACTAGTAGGCAAACAACTTGAACAATGACCTTGGCTGCGCAGAAGCGATATTTTAGATATGCTTGGGAGGTTTTAGTGGACCTGCGCGAAAGTACCGTCACCCAATGTTCAAGTTGTTTATTCCTAACTATACCTACATAACATTCATACACACTAACAAAAAAAAAGGTAGGTACCCACTACCCAACATCGCAATTTTCCGATAAATCAGTTTTTAGCTACTGCCCGGCCATATCAATAGGCTGCGATCTTTAGAAAATATTACTTATCTTTATAGTATTATTTTTATGCATTACAGTCAGAGGCAGCTCGTGACAAAATTGTATGGGTGTTCACTTGAAATAAAACAACGAAAATACAATAGCGTTAGCAGTATAATTTATTACTTACAAAAAAAATGAGCACCACATTATAAATGTCTTATAAATGTCTACCTATATAAACACTAAAAATTATAAAGTATTTCAAAACGAATTCAATTATTATTTAGCAAAATTAGAAAATCGTCGTCGCTTGAGAACGGCGCTCGCTCCGAAAATGATGTATTTTATTTGTAACTAGCGGTCCGCCCCGGCTTCGCCCGTTGTACATGTTTACGTTTTCTCTACATAAGATCCATCCTCGTACTTCAAAAAATATAATAAAAAAAGAATTATCGAAATCGGTTCAGCCGTTCTCAAGTTATGCGCTTACCAACACATTTTTCGATTCATTTTTATATATAAGACTAGCTTTCCACCCGCGGCCTCGCCCGCGCAGTCAAAGAAAAACATGCATAGTTCCCGTTCCCGTGGGATTTCCGGGATTGCGTCATTTTTCCGGGATAAAAAGTAGCCTATGTCCTTTCTCGGATATCAAAATATCTCCATACCAAATTTCATGAAAATTGGTTCAGTAGTTTAGGCGTGATTGAGTAGCAGACAGACAGACAGAGTTACTTTCGCATTTATAATATTAGTATGGATGTGTAAAGTTACTTATTTTATTGATTTGATGAATTGGAGTTTTTTACGATAGATTTTAAATAATGAACAGGTATAACTTTATTATAATTATTACTAGCTTCCGCCCGCGACTCCGTCCGCGCGGATGTCGGTCTTCGCGTGGATGGCTTATTTCTCCATTTTGAGTAACTCTGACAATGACATCTTATAAATAAATATCTATTGGACCCAAATACGGCTAGGCCTATATCTAATAATACGCAACGTGTGTTCGCGGTTCTACAGAACAACGTCTATGGATAAAACTGAAAAATTAAGATTAATTTTTTTCTACGTATTTTTTAGGATAAAAAGTATCCTATTTTACGCCCAGGATAATAAAGTATAATTATACCAAGTTTCATCGAAATCGAACCGTTAGTTTTCACGTGATGCCTTCACATACAGACAGACAGACAGACAAAAAAATTTTTAATCATATATTTGGGTTTGGTATCGATCCAGTAACACCCCTTGGTATTTATTTTTTCAATATTTTCAATGTACAGAATTGGCCCTTCTACAGATTTATTATATGTATAGATTTATGGAAGTTCAATGCACCAGCGCTCCTGCGTACGAGCCGCCTCTGATTACAGCCTAGTTATGGGGTGTAGGTACTTACGTGTGTAAAGTAATTTCCGTGTTGATATTTTCGACATTCTTTCTCCTGTAAAAAATATTGATATGAAAACCTTCATAAAGATAATTAAAAAAAAATTGCTAATATAATAATGCTAAATATATGTATACTAAATATCTAAACATAATATCACTAAAATGCTCTTACCTTTTACAATCGTTCATATGCTCGGCATTTGATTTATAAGAACGTTTTTTAGTCCTCTTGGAGGGTTTTGTTTTATTTCCCATACTTAATATTTACAAAATTACAATTAATTTATCAGTTTTAAAGTAAGTATGTACCTAAAATGGATTCAAAAACAAACAATTCTGGCGGGAAAAATTAGCGAAACAAGCGACACGTCCGTCTAGCAACAGGCCTCGGCCGGTAGTGTCGGTACACAGGCGTTCACGCACACATGCGTACGTTTTTGGTTTGGGAATACGGATTTGCGATTTACACGAATTCTATTGATTGGACTAAAAAAATAACTCAGTATAATATTAGGATGTTGCTTGTAGAATTATTTGCCGAAAAAACAGAATGATTGCATGTAGTTTGGTATGGTTTTTAAGCATCAAAAGATTTTTTTAGAGGTACCTTTGTGATTTTTTTCTATCGAGTAAAATAAGTTGTATTGTGTTTTCAACTCACTATGTAGCTAGTATATATCCTGAAGAATATCATATATTTATCTGAGATTTTTTACTGCTGTTAATCATATACTTTAAAGCATTATAATTTAGCAGCAAACTCGCGTTTAGCTCTACTAGTCGCCTTAACAAGATACTCCGGTGACATACATTTCGCGTGTTTTTTTTGTACAAGTCGCTCGCTTCGTATTGTGAGAGGATTGCGACTTGCCGGAGTAATTGAAGACCTGATTTTACTTAGACGTTACGAGTTCAAGGTCGTTGTTACAGCTTCAAGGTGTTCAGAAGTAGATCATATTACTACCTTAAATCCTGAAAAAATATGTTTTTTTTTGTATATGAGATCTTAATAAGATCACGATAGATACGATTCATAAGGTGTATGTAGTCATCTGAGTATTTTAATTCGTGAGACTTGAAAACACTTAAGGGAAAGACTGATTTTATTATCACTTTGTTTTATATTATGTACTAGTCGTCCGCCCCGGCTTCGCTCGTGGTACATATATCGCAATAAAACGTAGCCTATGACCTTTCTCGGATATCAAAATATCTCCATACCAAATTTCATGTAAATTGGTTCAGTAGTTTAGGCGTGATTGAGTAACAGACAGACAGAGTTACTTTCACATTTATAATATTATATAGTATGGATTGATCAAATTTATTACCACAGGAGGAGGAGCATTCATAAAAATAAGAAGGTTATGAGAAATTATAGAAAATTCAGTAAAACTTAACTACTTATTCTTGACCAAGCACCTAAAGATAAGACTTCTATTGGGTCAGCTAATATATAAAATAAATTCTCCATTAAATATCTTATACAATAGGCTATTTGACAATATAAAAAATAAATTACTTTTTTGTGTAATCCATATATATATAAGGTTTTTGAAACGATTTAAATTAATAAATGATATAAATAATAACTTATTTATTTATAAATCGTCGAGAAAAAACATCATATTTTTTAAAATTGCCACGTGACCGAAAACATCTATGATTGGCCGCATCTGCCATGACGTCACATATGCGTAAATAATTACTTGCTCTGTGGTAACTATCAAGTGATCCCAATTCCCAACGTTTACTCACGTCGTTGCTTAAAATTAAATTTCGCTTTTGGTTTTGTTTCTTGGTGTCTGTAATCAGTTTTGTTCTTTGTGTTACCTATTTTGTTTGTCATGGAACCTAATTTCGAAAAAGCAGACAGTAGAAATCTACCTAAAGTGGACGCTATAATGGTTGGCATGTTTTTTAAAAACAACCCAGATTTTTACGCTCCTGAATTGAGAAATGTGAAAACAGCTACGTAAGTTAATATTTCAATCGTCATTCATTATCTTTTTAGTTAAATGTACAAACATGAATCACAATAGCACAATAATTATGAAGTATACATTTTTTAGGTTATGCCCTTTGTTTTTCATTTCAGCCCTAATAAATAGTTATCTGTGTCAGCCATCCGATTTATAGGATTGACGTGTTTGTATTGATTATTTTCCTTTGCAGGGCTGCAAGAGAATCATATGGAGATGATGCAATTGGATATGTCCAACTGCGTCGTGAATCTGACCTTTGCACAGTTAAATGCAAAATCTGCCCAGAGCATAAGGTGAAGGCCAGTTCCTACAAAGTAGTGATGATAGTGGATGAGAAAAAAAATGAAATTATAAGCTGTCAGTGCACGGACTGTGCTGCTTCAGCTGGTGGTTGTAAGCATGCAGTAGCATTTTTAATGTGGACCCATCGTAGAAGTGAAGAACCTTCTTGCACTGAGGTTGAGTGCTATTGGAAGAAAAGTACTCTTTCAAGAGTAGGCACAAGTGTGAAGTTCATAACATTAGACAAGATGAGCAAAAAACAAGCTTCTCGTTATGAAGAAAGTAAAGATTTGCTAACGGAATTCCTTCATGAAGCTAAAAAGAGAAAAATAACTAACTGTGAACTTCAGAAATATCAACATGATTTCAGGCATGGTGATATGATGCAGTTTTCTATGCATCATTTTCTGATGCAAACTTCTGGGGATGTTAAAAATAATGTTACCAAGTTACTTGAATCATTAGCAGAGCAGCTAGATGAAAAGATTGTGACTTCAATAGAAGTAGCAACTAAGAGCCAGTATAAAAGTCCTCTCTGGTATGAGATGAGATACAGTCGTATTACAGCTTCCAAAGCTTTTGAAGCCAGTCGCTGCCAAACAGCTGATGGATCTTTAGTAGCTGCAGTTATGGGGGCCAAAACGCCTGATACTGCTGCAATGAAAAGAGGCCGAGAGCTAGAATTATCGGTCATAAAAATTGTGCAAAACAAACTGAAGAAGAAATTCAAGCCCTGTGGTGTGTTTCTGTCTACAAAATACCCCATGGTTGCAGCTACTCCAGATGGAATAAGTAAAGATGCAGTTGTTGAAGTAAAATGTCCAACTAGTGAGGAAACGAAACTTAACTACCTCAAAGAAGGACAAGTGATGCAAAAGTATTTCGCTCAAGTACAGATACAAATGTATGTGACAAATAAGAAGAAAGGTTACTTTTGTGTGGCTCATCCTGATTTTGAACAATCAAAAAAAGTAGATATAGTTCTAATAAATTATGATGATGAATATGTTAATGACTTGTTGCAGAATGTGGAAACCTTTTGGAAAGTTAATATTTATCCCATTCTAGTACGTAGCACTTCATATTAATAGGCTATTTAAATTATTAAAATGTTGTTAATTAAAAGTATAAATTATTTCAAGGTCTTTTCATTTATTTAAATTACTAATGATGTTTACATACTGGGTGTAAGAGACAGTGCCCATAATATTGAGAGGATGGTTCTGCTTTGGAGAAATTTTGATGAAACTCACTGTTTTTTATTACTTGATTAATTTATTAAACCAATAAGAAAAGAATCACTGCGAACAGCCAACTAGTGTTTGGAGAAAAAACTATAACATTTCAAAGTTAGAAAGACAGAAATACTTATGCGCTCATAACATAAATAGTACCTACTGATCCGATTTATGAAACTTAACAACTTTCCCCAAGGAACATATGAACAAACATAGAGCAATTTGGAACAAACCTGTGACCAAATTGCACTTCCTAAATTGAAGAAATATAAATTCAGCTGTGACCATATAACACTCATTTTACCTGTGACCAAATTACATAAAGTCATTACTTTTCATTACAGACACTGGGATAGGTGAAACTAAATAAAAGCTTATAATAAAATATACTTAAAATTTTCTTTATTAACTCCAAAAACTAAAGACTTTAATATTGTATAAAATAGCACAGTTATTTTATAAGAGAGTCCTGTATATTTATTAACGCACATGCTATAACAATCACATCATCTAGAATATGCAGAAAATTTAGATTTATTACTGAATGTTGTTTTAACATGTGAAATTCTCTTAAACGCCTTATAACCCTTTCAATGTGAATTCTTAAGCTGGCAATGATTTTAGTTTGACGCACTTCTGCTTTAGATAATTTTGATCCGGATTGTACACTAGGTGGCCTTAACAATTTAATTCCTTTCTCATTCAGGACCTGTTCTACATGCTTAAATCCACGATCAGCTAAAATGAAACTTCCAGGATTTAAACCATCTAAAAAGTCACAATTTTAGTGATATCACTTGCTCTACCCCCAAATCCATGTGAAATATAATTTACCAAGCCATTTGGTGTGCAGGATATTAAATATTTTACAGTGTTACCTTTTTTGTAATCTGACCATGTCAGTGCTTGAAACAAAGCTTTTGATGGTTTTTGAATGTCGATTTCTAAACAATCTATTATACAACTTACATTATGGTAATTGTGTCTAAATGAAATGGGTAAGGTTTTCTTGATTGAATAATTATCTAGTTTAACAATGAAAGGGCGCAAAACACTAGCAATGACTGGGATATTCTTTGTGAATAATTTACTTCCATATGACAACGAGAATCCGAAGTCATCTTCAAGTTCAGAAAAAGTATTATTTAATCTGATTTTTTTTAAACACAACAAAATATGTTCATGTGGTATATTAGTGTGCTTATGAATTAAGTTAACTATGAAGTAAGATTCTTTACTAATTCCAATGTACAGTGTTGGTTTCTTAACAATGTACTGCAAGTTAATCTGCGAAGACTGCAATTTCAGAATATCTTCATTTGTATTTGTAATGCTCGAAGCACTAGTATCTGACAACTTTGATGAAGGTGTGTATGATGACGAATCTTGTTTGGGAGCTTCTGTATACAAAGAAGAGGCATCAGCATCTGATTTATCTTCATCAAAACCAATTCTTTTCTTTATATTAATAACACCAGATTTTGACAGTTTAACATGGAAAGGATGCTGATCAATCTTGAATGGAGAAGTGCTGCTGGAGACAAATGAGTATTTGTAAGGTGAAACAGATGTATCTCTTGTAAAAATTTTAGTCTGCACGGCTTTGCTTCTAAAATGAAGTTTGTAAGAACTATTAAATTGTACTGACTTTTCAGCAATTGTAATTGGATCTGTGGTTGTAGATTTCTCTGATGTTGAAGGTTCTGAAAAGATAAACATTTTTTAATAACTAGCTCTGTGCCTGCAACTCTGCCCGAATATCTAGTCCCCGCTTTTTTTCAGTTAAATGAGTATAGCCATTCTAGAGTTATAGTGTTACCAATGTGACTTCCTTTTATACTTATGTGTATAACTCAAGGCAAATTTCTAAGGTTTTTTTTCTAAGATTATTAAGACATTGTTTACATACCCGTTATTATATCTTCCATCTTTCCTTCATGAGATTTATCCTCAGTGCCAGCTGGCTGACAGATTTCAGCTTCACATTGCTCAATGAGGTTGATTCTTTGCCGTTTTGCAAAGGCAGAACGAGAAGTACCAGGCTCACAAATTCTTTTACAGCGATCTGGCTGGCAATGAAATTTAGAAGGCAAAACTCCATCTACCATTAGTATTTTCTGACTGAAACCCATTTTGTACTTGCAGTAGTTGGCCATGTCTTTTTCAATCTGTAAATAAGCGAGTCATTAACATTAGGTACCAGATGAAATTGTGTCTAGTATAATATATCATATTATATATCATTATCTAACCTCAAGCAGGTAAGTAATGAAATAAAATAAACTGCCTACTAGGTATTCAACACCATACTTACTACTACTTACATCGAAGTGGTCTTCACAAAAAAATATAACTGTTTTAATTGATATATCACTTGGATTTCTGCGAGCTAACTGCAACCACTTTCTACGCATTTTTATATCTTTTGGAGCACATATAAATAGTTTGTCAGGGGTTTTAATAGTTGTATTTCTGCATCCAGGAACTACACACCACTTATAAGAACTCATTTTCTTGTTTTTAAGCAGATTAACTTAACATAAACTTTAATTATAACAAAAACGAACATGGAGTACTAGGAGCAAGTTGATGTTTACGCCGCTGTGACGTCACCATGGTCGCGAGCCGCCATATTCTTCAAAATTGTGTTTTGGCGGCATATTTGAATATCATGTTTTTATTTTCCATTTTCTCAATGAATAACTACAAAAAATTAAGAAATATGTGTTTTGTGTGCTCTATAAACGTATCTTAATGATTTGAGACAGTTTTCAAAACCTTGTCAAATAGCCTATTTGAAAGATTACAATTTCATGATCGAATAAAATTAATAGATATCATTCTGTAGACAATGGTTGACCTCTAAAGAAATAATCTGCAATCGCTTACAAACTATAGTTTATTACTTTAGTTTTAACTGCACCTTTTTACGATCGAAATAAATATTGTAAATTGTACATTTTAATTCGACTTTTATAATTCAATTTTTTTATGGTTCAATACAATTCATGCAAGTATTTCTTTTGTTTATTACCTCTACTATTGCTGTAGAAAAAAGATAGTCACTTGAGTAAAAAAAATATGATTTTAAAGTTTTCTTTTAACTAGATTGCGTGACCTCTTTGATGTCTCGTCTCACTAATACTTTTTTAATCGTTATTAAAGCAAAAATGTTTTATTCGGGTAAAAATTGATGAATTTCCTATTCTCGTAGTAAAAGTGACGTCAGATATTTTTAAAGAGTACTTTAATAATTCTGACCTGCAAGGTTCATAACACATAAGAAAACATGAATTACTAAAGCGAGAAATTGATCTGTGTGGGCGTCGTATACTTTTTTATTTGGGTTTCCACTGAAGTTTACAATGAAGTTAATACCCCCGTGCTCAGAAGTACGTAGGTGTTTGTTTTTAATCTGTATCAATCATTCACAATCTTTTCAAATAAACTGGGCTGATTTCTTTTAAAAACACGTACAGTAAATAATGCGCAATTGTTCTCGAGAGGTCTTAGAAAACCCTTCAAACTTCAATATAGATTTTGTCACATCTGCTAAGTAATCGTCTTAGTTTAGAAATTAGCTAGTTGAAGAGGCCGTGGGTCGCATCTGCCGCTGAATTGATATCCGTTCAATGGAACAGAGTGGATTAGGTTGGGTCGGATTATAGTAAAATGCTCGAAGAATATTCCAGAACCGTGGGCGTTGGGCAGTGGGCTCAGGAATGAAGATGAATGGTTAAATTACTTGGATATTTTATTGGTAAATTAGAGTCTGGATGTTCTGCTGCTTACATTGTTTTGGAATAAATGTTTCATGAAGTGTCTACTTAATATTTAAGCCATTGATGTTAAGTTATGATTAGGGGTATATTATACTTCTATCGTATGAAACAAAATAAACTTTAGAAAATTAAATTTTGAATTAAAGTTGATAGACTTGAAAAAGTGAACTTCATACGGGAAGAAGTATCTACGGTGAAATGGGCACTATAATTCAATTATATACAGAATTTAGATCAACAAATTGCCTATTCAAGGACGCTGTTCAATGTTAATGCATAGCGTGTATTTGCAAGTGACAATTTGTATCAAATATTTAACATGTAAGTAATTGTAAAATAGCAATTTCAATACAAGTATTCGCTATTGGCTGTTAGCCAGCCGCCATGTCACGGAGCCGTTTATCTGTACTAATGGTTTGAAACACAGTTATGACACTTCATTTACAATATTACCAACATGACGCGACTCCAATGTATGTTTTTACGGAATCAAGTAATTTATATGCAACGAAAATCTGCGGTGATTTATTTACTTTACAATAAATTAAGGCAATCCAGCGGAACTGAATATCGAATAATGTTTAAATCTGTCGCTTATCGTAATGAATATACCTTTAATAATTATAATTATAATTGGACTGTTTAACAATTTATTGCAGATTATATTAACGTATTTTTGTTGAGTAATGTGTAATTATCCTTTGATAAAATTTAAGCGGATACCTTTCCATTATGCAGCACGAATTGTTAAGCAAGATAATAAAGTTTTAATTTATTATGAAAACAATGCCTTTTATAAAATCTCGTTGTATATAGATAATAGAAGTAGTACCTATTTATTACATCTCATAATTTCATTCTGTTTGCGTAATAATATAAAGTGAAAATTTACCCACACCTCAACTAGCAAACCTCGATAACTTTTATTCATAAAAATTCAGTGGAAGGGAAATCGAAAGTAATAAATTATTTAGTTACCCCATTTGGGACGTATGCCGCAATGAACTTTCCCAAAACCACAATGTTTATAACATCAGCATTGTTCAAATTGAAATCAATACAGTTACAGCTGTCGAAATAGGCAAAATATATGGTCTCTTATCTCATTCATACAATATGTTTTAGATAGAGACGCAGTATGTCAAGCAAGGGTGAATTTAATTTGTTTTTGTTGTTTGGACCAGGTAAGGCCTGGCGCCAAGTATCGCGTGATGTCCCGTTCCCGGTACATAGCCGTATCCCGATATTTTTACACTTAACCGAATATAAACTCTACTACAAATGACATAGGGTTATACATTTAGAAAATTAAATATTAGAATGATAATGCAATCATTATAGTAATGAGTCATTCTTGAAATTATTCTCAGTGATTCATAATTTCGTGGATCAGTTAAGGTATTATAGCTAGTTTCCGAGAAATGTGGACAATTAAAACTTATGTATTATTTTTTACCTTGGCAGCCTTAAGACAGACGAATGGGCTATAAAGTCTGAATTATAAAATTTTACAATTTTTCACGCATGTACCCGTCTACTATCGCAGACATTCTTTTGGACGAAGCGTTCAGAAATCTCTTTAAACTTACTTTGAAAATTTAATAAAAGTATTAAATATAACCGTTAGAAATTATTAGCCTTATTCAATAAGGTAATATGAAGAATTTTATTGACTTGCGACCGTAACTTTTTAATATTTCAGCGGGAAACTTCTAAAAGCCGACTCGCGCTTTTGTGAATATTGAAAAAACTTTGTTAGCAATTTTCATTTTGTGATTGTGTTGCCCCTAGTTTGATTTGTTGTTGCTGGAATATTATTTGGACTTATGTAAATCAAATATATACAGATTGTAATAAAATTTAGTTGTGGAACAAAAATGAAAAATGAGTTTTGGATAGAAATAAATTTCTAAAGAATTTAACTCTGTTGTAATACTTGACTTATCCTGAGTCTTGTTATATTATGTGAATAATAAACTATAGAAGGAACGACAAAATGTTCATACGAGCAGAGCAAAATTAAAATACTATATGCAAACAGTATTTTTCCATGCAATTTATACGATGAAATCACCATCTTCCTGAACGCATAGATGCTTTTAAAACGCTGAACTAAAATATGAAATGATATGTAAAAACTTAACTAACAGTAGGTATCTATTGTGCTTTTGTATTCGTATTTATTCTTAGAATTCTAAACAGTTCAGAATAAATCCAGCATATTTTCTATAGCTCTATTGTCCGTAGCATTGCGACCAATTGTTAAATGAAAATCTTTTTAATTTTTATTTCACAATTGAGCTTACGATAACTCGGAATTGCGATTTATTTAAAATATATTTTTACTAAAAAATATTCACCGAGTTTTATTCAATTTAATTGTCCATTTTTACAATTTAATTGAGGTTTGTTGTTTTTACAGTTAAGCAAAATCCTATGAAAGCTCTGAAATTTAAAGTAATTAGTCGTAAAACACGTTTGTACACAATGGAATTAAAGATGCGTACAAGCTACAAACACAGCAATCGTGTCCATAAGTAGAAGTTATAGGTGTATAAGATGCTTTTCAACCGCGATAAAAGCTTAGAAGACCGGAATTAGGAAGCTATTTTACACCTCCTTGCATAGAAAAGTACTAGGTAGCTTAGCGCATAGGTTATGCAACTATACAAAGAGACATAATACATTTAAGCCTATATATCATATTCTGATAGAATAAAACCATTTGAAGGTACCATAATAAGTATAAATGAAAATTCCTAACATTCCTACATAATCAGAGGGAAGAATTCAAAAACTTTATTTTTAAATAAGAGAAGTATGCCAGACATACTGTCTGAGAATAAAAGGATTTCTATTGTATTAAGCATTCTAATCAATCTTCTATCGTTCAATTAAAAAATTAATTCGGTAAGATATATCACACGCATATTTAGGAGTATATTTTCTACTTATATCGGTAAGACATTGATTTGATGATAATAAAGCCATATTTTGTTTAAAATTGACATTTATGGAAATTCAACTCGATTATCAAACATCTAAAGTTAGATAATTATAACCTAGATAGTCTACTTTTAATTCGTAATAAAACCAAAGAAGCGAATGCCTTATTGGTTAACTTATTGACTTTAATAAATACTTTATAATCCAGCTTTTTTGGTATCTCTATATATATAAAACTCAAAGGTGACTGATCTATCAACGCACAGCCCAAACCACTGGACGTATCGGGCTGAAATTTGGCATGCAGGTAGATGTCATAACGTAGGCGTCCCCTAAGAAAGGATTTCCCGAAATTCTTGCGGGAACGGGGAAAAACGGGGATGCACGTAGAAAGTCGTGGGCGGAAGCTAGTAAATAATATAAGGCAAATGCGTTTTCGATAACCTACATTCAACTGTCATTTAGAAGCCGAAACATTCTTCCAACCCACGTACACGAAAATTGCAAGTAATGTCGAACATTTCACATTGCTACGAAAATTCAGTAAACAATATTGCAAAGAGGAAATGGTGAACGGTAACTGGGTAAACAATGCACATATTGACTTAGACCACATATGAGATCGTGGGCATACGTTCATTTACCTTATTTTAATTTTGGAAATATGATTTGTTTAGCTGTACGTCTAATTAAGGTAGGTACTATCTCTTATGCTTTTGAATACATCGTCGTCGTCGTCATTAGTCTGCTCTGTGCGTATTGTAATGATGTTATATTGTAGTATTAAAGAAAAATAGGTACCTTATGCAGATTTTTTGCAGATTGTAGAGCGGTAAGTTCTAGAACATTTCCTTATAGTAGGGGAGCCCAAGAGGGGATTTTGGGATTAACTCGAGCGCGTCAGATTACTATTAGGGACGGTACCTTAGCTATTCATTAGTACCTCTAGTCAATATGAGCAGTTATGGTTGGTGGGTGCGCTCAGGGGCCCCGCTGGAAAATTTGAATAATCCATAATTCCCTAAGGTTGAGCTCGAATCGTCAGATTAGCGAAATGGGGACTTCTTATATTGTAATTAACCCCCCCAGATATTAATCTGACGCGCTCGAATAATATTACTTTAATTTTTTACCCTTTCTTCATAGCGATTAAATCGCCACTTTAATCGTCAGATTAACGTATACTTTTTTTCAGTGACGTCCTGGAGCATGCAAAATATCAATATCTAACGCGCTTGAGTATTTCCAAGCCATTTTTTTTCTTTTTTAAATTAAAAAAAATCAAAAAACCCTTCCCCACCGCTAAAAGTGAAAACATTATAGGACCTTTTTTTCTCGCTATGGTCTAATCTACCAATTCTAATAGGTTCCCGTGACGCTCGAGTAAATCCACATTTAGCATCCTGGGCTCCCCTACTATTAGAAATTGTTCTTACAATTTCAAATGCATTCTTGTTCCATCACACGCAGTACTACAAAACTACACGTGGATACAATCATCTCTACCGCGGATGTACCGAGTAATAGCACACAATAAATAGGTAATACTTCATAGTTTACAAGTGGAAAGCGGTTGTCGTCCCAAGATCGCGATTCATCATTACAATTTACCGGGCCGTAATATAAAAAGTTCGCGAGGCATGCGACATTCCCCGGCCGTCCAATTACGGCTCTCTCGACAATTTCTCGAGGAATTCACATCAGTGATGTCTGTTTTTTTCCATCATTACGTAACAGGGACCAGCATTATTTACTTTTAGCTAAGCGTTGCTGGAAGCGATAGTCGGTACTCGCTAGTTCTCATACCTCCCTCTGGCGCCATGATGAATTTTTAATATTATTAAACTAACGAACCTGCATTTGATGGAAGTTCCTATCACCTTACTAATTAAATTGTGGTGCTGGAAAGACGTTTGTATAGACTCTTTTTTGTTTGCTAGATTTTTACCGAGAAGCTTTAAGGCTTTTACAGTTATTTTTAAAGATATAATTTTTTATACATCTATTAAGTTACCTACACCCACATTGTTTATCAGCCGTGTACTAAGGTATATTAATTAGACAGATTCTGAGAAATCAAATATTAATTCGAGAGTGCTTTTCGTTGCTCAATTATCAAAAACTCTATATAAAATACTACGAAAATCACCTTATTTCCTTAAAAACAATCTCATTTCAAATTCATCGTGATTATAAAAAATGGCATCTACCTGCACGTTGCTGTGTACGTATATTACTTAAAATTGTATACAAAAAGCAGATTAAGTACTTCGATAATTTAATTTTGAAAACGTTGAATATGCATAATCACCAAGCGTATAGATTCACATAAACCATGTGAGCACAACCTTAGTAACAATTTCAGTGTTGGCAACTAGAGCGCAAACTGTATCTACATATATGTATCTGTATATAACATTTGCTGTGTGTGCGAAAGGTCCATTTTAGTTCGCTGGCCAGTTGTCGGTCTGTAGCGAGTTTACGTAATGTCTGAGGCCACATCTCATACTAATTAATAAGGATTACCGTTAAGGCGCGTTCAGTGCGCTCCAGATAAAACTTTGCGGCAGAACCTAACCGCGCCCTTAAATCATTACAGCCCTTAAATTTAGCCTAATCCTTTGTTCATCTTGCTCTCTGATTGTGAGTTTCGAGATAAAAGATTAGGTGTCGGTCTTACGGTTGTAATTCTGGAAGCTTTTGAGATTATCATTCCCGAAACACTTCCAGAATACTTCAATGATATTTCGCTACTGTATTTCAATTTATTTTGTATTTGGGGCTTTTCGTAAGACGTGTATTGAACGTTGATCATATTAGTTAAACATGGATAAACAAGATTATTGCTTTCTGTATTATAGTTACATAGATGATTATAATGATTTTAAGTATTAAGTTTATGATTGTGTTCTTAAAGGTACATGTCGATAGCGATACGATATTCTTTATCGTCATAATTGCGTTAAAACAAAATCGATTCGAAAATATCGCCATGGGATTTTATCATCGAAAATGACTAACAATATCGCTCGTCTCAAATGAGTCAGACTCGTAAAATTTAACGTTTCTCCCGACTCCAGATAGTGAGGACGGCGAAGAAAAGTGCCTATAAAGAGAATTGATGAACCCATTGCCTTGTCGTTCATAATGTGATCACAGTGATTGCGACTCGCTACAATATTTTCTTTATGTTTCTATACGCATATGATTGTCAGATGTTAAACGTTGTGCAGGTACTTTGTACGAGTATATTGTATGTTTGAAATAATAGTTCAGGATACATCGCCCATTTTTGCAAGTGACTACTATCAAGCTAATTTTCCGTTTGTAGCTTTATTTTGATGAGACGCCCAATAATTTCGTGTACAAAAGTCTCGATTGTGGTAGCTAACAGAGATAACAAGGATAAAAATTTTTGATTTGATGGTTCTCAAATATTTATTACTAACTGAATGAATTTTTTGTTCAATCTCAAGATAAATACCTAAATTATTCGAAAAAATATTTGTCCTACAAAATCTATGGTTTGTTCAAAGAGTCCCCCTTTCCAAAGTGTATCGATAACGAGGTAATCATAAATGATTACTAACAAGCTGATTTTTTTGTTTTCACTTAGGTAGTTAATGTTTATATAATTCAACAGACATATTGTCCTACAAATTGCGTAATAAATATTTGAGAACCATCAAATCAAAAAATTTTATCCTTGTTATCTCTGTTAGCTACCACAATCGAGAGTTTCGTACACGAAATTATTCGGTGTCTCATCAAAATAAAGCTACAAACGGAAAATCAGCTTGATAGTAGTCACTTGCAAAAATGGGCGATGTATCCAACTATAAGTGTTATCATTGATTTTGTTGATTTGGTCCCCGAATAATTTTATGTGAAACTCTGTTTATATTCAATTCGGGAATTCATCTTTGTTACTAATTGAACATGAACGTGTTCACACTATAGCTGAATACTGTAGCTATATGTTTTTTCTTATATTATGTATTTTAAATATATATACATATAAATACACGATTCATTAATTGAAATATCTGATTTGATTGTAGCATTTTCTGTCTATAACGATGGCATTTTATTATTGTTTTCCACGGCTAATTAACCTCACTCAAAATATCTTGGCGTGTCTTCACGGAAGCGAATACCATACCGATTGTTTGTAACACAAAATACATACGTAATTTTCACTCTTAATAACAGTTAAGTAGGTTTATTACTGCGCCCGTATCCCCATTAATAAAGAAAGTTACGGAATGTACACATCCGTAGATAACAGAGGTAGAAAGAGAGAGTACGAAGTTATAGCATTATGAAACTTCGGGTAATCCGGTCACGTACATAATTTTAAACATAAAGTAACAAGCGAAGCAATAACTTGGAACTCCTTGATCGTAATCTTGTTTGTTTTGGTGCGAATCTATGAAAATGACTGCGCATTAGTGCGCGCGTTTTCCTCGTTCAAGTAATTTGTTTAACTATTTTGGAAGTAAATCTTTGTTATAGAGTTAATCGCATGGAGCTATTAGTTCTTCATTATATGTACAAATTAATAAAACGATATGAAGTAGGTACTTACCCGTTTGTATTTGCAACAATATAGATTGATTTGCAATTGTGAAAATACGCAATACCTAATAATGTTTAAAATGTTTGTATTTCTGTGCATCTATCCATCCTTTTGATTCATTTAACTGCTTTAGCGGCGTAATTCTGGTTTGTTTGGAATAAAATAATAATATGTAATTGTTATTTAATTTCACGTGCGTGATGGGAATTAGGGCAAACTGACACGACGATGCGTAAATGATAAGTGTTAATGGCATCATAATGTTATATTAGGTACATATAATAAATACATTATCATCTTCTATATGAGTGTCGACTGTCGGTAGGCTTTTATACCGAAGGTGGCCTACATTTTTGAATTTATTTTTTTATTGTAGGTAGGTAGATGCTATTCGTCATACTACTTCGACAATAATAATGCGACACAAACATGACATATCTATTCGTTTCTTATTTTCGATCAACATACAATGAAGGATTTTAATTGCAGTTAATCTTTTTTTTTTTATAATGAATAGGCAGACGTTTGACCACGATCCCACCTGATGGAAAGCGGCGATGTGGTTTACTTGGATGCACGTCTGCCTAGAAGAAGCCTGTTCACCCTCGCTTTGAAAAGGTCCAGATTGTATTGTGCGGGAAATATGGAGCTAGGGAGAGAGTTCCATTCCTTACCCGTTTTCATTAAGAAAGATGACTCGAAGCGACATGTTCTAATAGGAGGGATATCTACAACAAAAGGATGTATATATGTCATAATCTATTTTATTATTGTCTTAAACATTGATAGAGTCAGGACAAAAGGATAGTTTCTCTACGTTATAAATAGGTATGTATTTGTTAATCCAGTGAATCATAATCCATGTATGAATTCGTTCATCGCCAAAACAACAAAAGGAGAGATTCGATACGACAAAGAGGTGTTAAGTACTGACACGAAAAAGCATTATTAGAGGCGTGTTAATTTCTCTCTAAAAGCTTAGCCAACAGTTACCGTACGTGAGTCATACAAAAGTACAAAACCAACGAGTTAACGCGGTTTCCCGAGATCAATAGAAAATGTAAGTCGCTCAATAAGTTAGTGGCTTAACCAGTTGTGAAACCTGTATTTCCATATTAGATTATCGTAAGCATAATAAATGCAGTACACGCTACATCGCCTTAGATAGAACAGTGATTTAGATAAAATGGGTTTGCTGGCGAGGCGCACGAAGAAAGGAATTTAAAATTACGAAACAAATTCTGCAGGAGGATGTTGTTTAATGCGTTTATTTGTTGGTTAGTTATTGTGTAATTGCTTGCAGTTAAGGTCCTTTGACCTGACTAAATTCTCGATTGGAAATCTGGGACAGAAAGTTTGTATTGGCTAGTATACTGGTAACTGGATTAAAATCCAGATGTGTCGTTACATTTTAAATTCGAACCGTAACACGTGCACAGGTGCACTGCATTTTGCCAAGAAAGAAGGACTGGAACTTTTAGTAAACATTACAAAAGTAAAATTTCTAGGCGGTAGTGAAAATAGTTCCAAAACTCAATGGGTGTTCCAGAAGTTTTCGATTAAATAAACAGACGCTACTTCTTTATACTCATAAGCATAGATTAGGTAATTAGGATATATCAGTGTTATACAGATCTTTATAGTGTTCTAATAAAACCATATAATAAGTATATTGTGACATTTTTATTTCAAGCGTACTTTACGGTTTCGCCCATTATCCGGTCAGCTGATCGATGAGTGTTCCAGTCGTAAAATAGAACATAAAACTCGTATAGCATGGTTCGATTATTGTCTGGGTGCTATGTCTGTATAACTATAACTATTGTGTATTTTATATATTATTGTCTGTGTTTGATGCTTATAAAATAGTATCGACTAAAGGTTGCCTGGAAGAGATTGCTGCTTTAGCGATAAGGCCGCCTTTTTGTACGTGTTTGTTTTGTATGTGTTTTTTCGTATTATTGCCTTGTTTTTGTGCAAATAAATTTTCATTCATTTATTAAATAATATACCCAATTATTAGATTGGAAAATGGTATTTTCCAACAATTGCACTTAAAAATGACGAAACGTTCTATGATGATTATTATATCAGAATTAACCTAGATAGGTGTTAGATAGGTCCTATAATGTGACCACATATTTCATATTTAATTGTATTGAAATCAATTTCTGTGTAAGTTAAATAACAGATAACTCTATTGTAATAGAGTTGTATAAAAACTAAATTCTTGCATAATATTGTAGCGTAAAAATGTGGAATGCAAGGTTCACTATAAACTATTGTCCACAATCCACATCTAAAACATTAGGTTTACAATCAGAGTTAAATGCCCAATGTTAGGGACAAAGATATATACGCAAACAATTTTCAATCTTAACTTTACGAAATACAGTTTAAAATGTATTTTAACCCATTGTGAATAGAATATGTACGATTTAAAGCACGACTGCGACATAATAAACCTATTATGTTATTTTACCTTGTACTTAATTTATGTCATGATTCCGTTAGAATTCGTTGCGATTATTTAAAGAGAATAAGAGTAATTTGAATATCTATTCTTATAATACTATGATTAAATCCCTACTTGAAAAAATTATACTGGGGACAATTTCTCAATTGGTTTGTTTTGTTGTCGAAATTTTTATTTTAAATTTTAATCATTGATAAAAGTGTCAGTAATAACGCAAATATATATTGTACCCAGTAAAGTAGAAAGTATAAATACATTCTACTTTATGAAAAATGTGTACCTATCATCGGAAAATCGTTTGCATTGAAATTATTAGTAATAAGTACTTGTTATTACTTTAGATGTCAAATATATTTTTCCGCCTTTTGATCTTACATCAATATTTATTTACCTATACTAAATTTTCTTGGAAATCGTCTATTGTCAGCAAATATCCTGATGTCAGTAGGATCAACATGAATCAACCCTTATAGTATTCTCAGAAATACACGTAAACAGTTCCAACAATATTATATTTGTTCTTCTATTAATATAAATCAAATAATGATATGTAGGTACATGAAAACATAACAGTCTAAATAACACAGATTTCCAGTAAAGTAATGGTTATCTACGGTATAAAGTGTGCGTCTATATCCGAGTTGGTACAAGTTGTTCGCAATACATTGTGAATCAACTGCTTTCTAATGTCCGGACTAGTGTAAAGCGAACCGCCCACACAAGTCATTATAACGCCACTTCCACACTTACACAATACACTAATGTTAATGCTCTTCTATTATATATAATACCCAGCAATGAACAGTTGTTATAAGCTGACCGTGGAAGAAAATTAAAAACGTCCGCTGCTCCCTTGCGGTTACACTAACTTTAATTAATTTCGAAAATTGAATCGTTCAGAAATCTCCGCCATTTTATTACACTTGTTCCCAAATGTTTAAAATTTCACAGCGACATAACTGTTCTCTTGTGCGCGTTAAATACGAGATGAATCGGTCATAATTTACGAACGCTTAACATAAAGCCGAACTATTCGTACCAAATATTTTATAGCTCGAAAGACGCATTAAAACTCCAAACAAAGATAACGTTACGAAATCGACATTTTTGTTAGAATAATGTGAACAGGTCGCTAGTGCATTTGCATAGAAATTATCTATCGGGCTGGATAACCGACATTCACACAGAATAAATAACTTGGTTGAGTCTCGGGTCAGTAGGAACTGGTACATCGGAGACTCGTTGAGTAAACTGACCGAGCGTTGAGATTTTGAACTGATTCCGAAGAGAATTTAGTGTAGGTACTGTGTCTTTGCTTTAACGGTTAAACGGTATCTGCTTGCTAAACCAAGCTTTCAGTTATTTACGAAACTGTAAAATATGATTTCTATTGGTATTTACTCTGTAGATATCTACCGATTAGGAAATGACATCGTTTAAAGTCCAAAACTTTGTTGGGGACATTTATTATTGATATACATAAATCAAAGAAAATAAAAGGATTTTTCGTAAGTATCGTATTACGTAGCAACCCTATAATCATTCACTTAGTTTTCATTTAAATTATTCAAGGTCTGGGGCCTTTTGTGATTGAATTTCGCAGTGGTTTTGAAAGAGGGATGTCTCCGTCCGTCTATGATTTTTATGAATGGGAATGACGGACCATGCAATCATGAATATGTAAGCATTTTATTGTAGTATGATTTTTACTGTGGCCGCGAACAAAAGTTGTAATGGCATTTTGAATTTTATCTGCACTGTGTGGCTCATATGGCCATAAAAACTATGTTTTGTTAGAGCTATAAAGGAAAATGGTACTATTAAATTTGATAACATTTTTGCCGAATAATGTTCTGTCATTTTATGGATGGAGGATTTTTAAAACAATAGGGTTAATGTTTGTTTGTTTGAGCTTTATTCAAATCCGTTTTATAAATGAAGCTACAATTTGTCTGTATTTATATACTGGTTTTACGTGATGTATTGTAATAAAAATATCAAATAATATTTAGAAACAATTTTCATCTCTACACTAAGCGGATAAAATCGTTGTATTTTTCAAGCAAGATCCCTTTCATGTGATGTATATTTTAAAACGAACAATTATTGTGGTTTGTTTCCAAAAATTCATGTTTAATTACAAAAACGGGATGTTTATTTTAAGCCGGGAAAGCGACTAAGCCGTCAGCTGTAAAAGGAGAGGTTTTTAAAAATAAATTATTTTTAATTTAACCAAGTGTCCTTAACGAATCATTAGGGGCCGGCTCGTGGAATGAAAAGCCTACATTTTTCGCTGTGTAAGCAGTAAAAAGTTCCCCGTATTATGTAAGCTGTAAAATGCTTTGATCATTTAGCAATTATTGTAAGAATAGCTTTTAATTTATCGCATGACGATACGGCTTTAGGGCAGAACCCACAATATTTGGAAGACCCATGTTTCTGTTATTTCAGTAAAAAAAATCCTTTTAAATTTAAATTATTTCAGTTTTGGGTGGATCTGATTTAAAAATATGATTTGATACATGTTTTTGATTTTGTTTTGCATTAATTTCGATGAACTATATTTCGTTTTGGTTTCATTTTGTTACTGTAGAAATTAAAGTCCTTTTCAGCTAGGATGATTTCTGCGACACTTCATTGTGTTCCGAATTACGTATTTTATGTTTAAAAAGCAAAAATAATTTTAATGCATAATATTTTTATTTCCAGGCGGCATTATTACCAAAAATATAAAAATTAAACATCTTAAGCTACTAAAACAAAAACAGTATTGTTTAGTTTAATATAACGAAAAATAAAATAAAATAACACAAAAAAATAATACCTACGCAATTCGTGTACATGAAATCGAACGTTGAAAAATTATAGAGTTGGAAAATCATATAATCGACGCCCATCTTGTGATCGTTTGTCAATCGCGTCAATCGTCTGTACGAGTCCGTCAGCTTTGTATACAAGTTGCATTTTTATATTGATACTTTACGTGGTATTGTGTTATTATTACTAATTGTAATTGTTCACTTTTTGTCGCTGTTGTTTGCTAAGATTCCTTAGTTAATTGTTGGCGAAATACCGAAATAACTGATTTTGGTCCTTTATTCAAATCGATTTCATTTCCATATAAAATATTATCGATTATCGGAAACAATTGATACGATTTCAGTAAAGGCAATCTCTACACGTGTCAACAATCGATGTGTCACAGGCAAGGTCACAGGAATCATCCTTGTTGAAAAGGACTATAATATTGAAATGAAATAATCTGTGGAAATAATGAACATTTGACGTAACAGAAGTAGGCGAAGATGTCATGTGATAGATAAAAAAATACCTTTAGTAAATGAGTCTGAGAATTTTAATTTAACGTGAAATGGTTATTTGATTTTCCAGCCCAATGCATCAATTAAGGTAATTTTATTTATCCGTTTACTATTTAAATCCGAAAATATCCCTTTTCAATATTGTTATAACAAAAAAAATATTTGAAAAAGAACTCTCAACTTTTATTAAAAGAAGTGAGAAAACAGCATTCAGTACTATCCGAATATTGAAAATGAAACTTTTTCATTGAACATAATAACGGCTTTTGCCCTTTGAATTAGAAATCTGAAATTCAATCAACATTATAAAAATATCAGAGAATGTATATTCAATTTAAGATTTGTAATAGGATTCATGTGTACCCTGTAGGACGTAGGTAATCTAGGATAATATTATTATTGCGATTAAAAAAAAATATTAGGTATATCATTTTACTTCAAGGTACATTCACAAATTCCTTATCAAAAAGTATGTAAAATGCTGACGCCCAGACTTTCCTCATGATATCTTTATTAAAATAGAACATATAACATTCCATATTCTGTATTATATTCATACTCATATTTTTCATGACATATTTAGATCCAACCTGTGACCTTAATAAGTATTTCAGAGGATATAAAATTGCAAAGCATGTATCAACACCCACGCGGAGATGTTTCATAAATCAATACAACTGAATAGCTATAACATATTGAGTTATAACGGTGTTAGCAAGGCTACTCGCATGCTAATGCTTATTGCTTATTTCATTCTACATTTTTATAATCCTGCTAGGTAGAGGCGGATTTGCGTGGTATCTGCAAAAAATGTAGTACATATGCTGTTTATGTATACTGTGAGTACATAATATACCTAATTAGAGATAATATAGTCTATGTCTGTGCCAAATTTGATTCAGATGCTTAAGCACACATTATTATATAGTTAGTACGTGTTTTAGAGTGAAAGAGTAACAAATACCTATCCATCTTCAAAGCTTGCACGTTTGTGATTCATAATAATTACCCGACCATATTTGCTGAGTACTTACTTTAGAGGCTCATTTTTGATGAGCTAATGTCTAGAATTTGAAAACCAGTCTCTTATGCAAGATAGATTATAAGCTCTAAGTGCAAACTCAGGCGCTCTTTTTTTCTTTGTCTCGTTTATGAATAGTAGTTTGTTGTCTTTTTAACGGACCAAATTACTATAGGTTTTTGGCTTAAATTTATAATACGTGAGATTTTTTTATAACGATAAAATCCAAGCGAAGTTGCTATTTTATTCAGTCTCTATTATAAAAGAAAATGAGAATACACAGATAACAATACAAATATTCCGAATATTGAAAACTTTCACAGAATAACAAACACCTTCTGTAGTTTCAATTTTTACCAATTTCAGTGTTCCTTTAATTATATCTATACACGATTAGATTATTATAGAAGAATTTTAACGTCTAATATTTCATGGATGTTGTGTGTGTTTTATCATTAGTCAAACTTTTGTATAGAAACTTCACGGTAAGGTTACTAGTTCCGTGTTCAAACAATAGTTCCACTCTGTGGTTCCACTAAAGCATGTATCGATTGTTTTATATGCGGACCAAATTGAATATTTATTCGGAAAATCGTTAATCAAAAGATTTTGTCCGATATGCCCCGTGATTTATAGTAACGATTTTATTATTATTTGCTTATCAATATTCATTGAATTTGAAGGGACGGAATTTCTGTGGATTACGGAAAGTGAGGATTGTTTATTGTGTTTAAATAATAAACGATTAGATACATATTTATGTTTTTTTAGGACAATTTTCACACAAGACACGATCTGATCCCATACTAAGCTTTCGTTTGTGTCATGGAAACCAGATGGCTGATAAACATACATATAATATAATTTTAATGTTATTCATACAAATATTTGCCCTGGGTTGGGAATCGAACCCACGACCTCTGGCTTGGAAGGCAGGGCCACTACCAACCAAGCCAATGCGAACGGGTCAGTCAGTCTAATGATTACCTATTTTGCAATATAAAAATACGGAAACAGTTCAAAAGTTTTAATAGTAAGTAGTAATAATAGAAATTTAATATAGAGATTAGAGGTGTGAAAAGTAAAGTTTTATTCTTTGCTCATTGTTATATATTGTTTACATTGAACCCTGTTTCGTCTAATTGTTAAAGTAAAATGGAAGGAATATTTTGTATAAATTAAAATAGCGACCTATTTAAAAGCGACACCTTGTTAGCGACGTTCAATTAAAAATATTCTCCTTGTTACAACCTTCACAACGTTTCATTTCTCGGATTTTCAATTGATATTTGACTGCTTTTCTTGTGAATATTGTCAAAAGCTGAAAATCATTCCTTCACGAGAAAAGCGTAATAATTGTTGAACATTCAATCAAAATTCGGAATTTTTTAACTAAATTGTAATTTGTTGATGATTTCATCTTAATTCTAGGTGCTTATTTTTGTATAAGATGGATATAATAATATAATATTGGATATATAAATTTCTTTTTTCTAGTTCCTATAGCGTCTACTTTATATAAACAGTTCTGTTTAGGTTAAGGGTACTAAGCGATGACAAACTAAGGAGATTAAGCGTAGCGTTGCCTGCAAAAACTACAAATATTTTATAAAAAAAAAATACATTTTTCTAGTAATAAATTGATCGCACTCTATCAATTTTCTAAACCACTTAGCCCCAATGAACAATGTATGAATTTTTAACCATTCACTTAACATTATATTGGGTTGGTACTTGTATTGTTTGCGATCTCTATACCATAGTACTTAGGCGTAGATTGATATTTTGCGTAGGTACATCGGCTGTATAAATGTTTGCGTTGGTCTAGACATGACCGCTCGATAGATTGAATAGGACCACTTTAGTTATTGTTGTAAACTGTTATAAAAGAAGGGTATTGTCAGATATTTAAAAAAAAATATTACAAAAAAAACATAATGTAAACTAAATAAAATAATTTCCTGAACATGATAAAACACTTTATCTATAGATTACTACTGAAAAAAAAATGTCTGCAGGTACGACTAATGCGTGTTTGAGATATTTTTTTAAGGTGAATAAGAAAACAATATTTTAACCCATCAAATTAATAAGTTGCAAAGATTTTTATTAATTACTAAGAACATCGATAGGTAGGTACTTTAATTTTTAAAAATATATGCCTTTGAGATTTTTGTATTCCTTGATAGGACCATAGATACTTGTTAAAAAGTATACCATTAAAATCCAACTGCAAATGTGGAATAATGACTTATGTTATTAATTAGTGTCATCGGTAGATAACGTCCGCAGAGAAGCCAATAAACGTTGGGGAATGGCTTGTAAAGGGATAAAGATCGTGTTACATTTGTAGCTAACTACATTTAGTGAGCTCTTTTACAAAAATGTTTCTCGCTTCTTAGTTCTTAGTACTCATTATGTATACCACACTTACTGTGAAAGGTACCTACTTTAAAAAAAGGCGTTAATTTCTGAATATGAAATAATTGGTTACAGAATTTCCTTCTGAGAGATTTATGAAAAATATAAGCTCTAGATGCACTAAGAGGCACATTTACTACTAAAGGTACTCTAAAGAAGACGTTATTTTCATACTGAATATGAAATGGAAAGCCTGACAGATATATGAAAAATATATGCTCTAGGTGCAGCTACGAATCATTGTAGTAAATTGTACCAATGTTCAGCAAGCGATTTGGGCGTGGTAATTTTTAAATATAATAGATATGGGGGAAACATTTCGACGTTTACTGTCTGTGGTTCATTTTATCTTTTGTTCTTATTGATAAGTGATAATAGCAGAAGGCAATACAATAAAATTAATACTAATAACTATACCCGGCGCGGCCTAAGATGATCCCTATGACAGTTCGTCTTAGTGATTGCTCGTATGATGGATCTTGTCGATACTTTACTATTTTATAGGCAAAGGCGTGGTTTGCATTCAGCCACCTCGGTAAACATGTTTTTACAAATATTATAAAATGAATTTTTAACGTCTATTATGTAAACGAAACGGTAAGTAAAACGAAAGTTTTCAAAAACATAAAAATACACCTTATCATTTTCTCGTAATTTTTAACCCGTTTAACACAGTGTATATTAATTTATCATGAAAATGGAATCCCCCATTTAATTTTTTTAAAAAACTTATATTATCATAGGTAAGTAAATTAACGCGAACGGTAATTATTAATTAAGTATGCTGCGATCTTCTGTTCCATTCAATAGTGAATGAACTATAGCTTAAGCATGGAAAGAATGTGAACTCGTTTCCATTATCGAAATTTGTTTATCGATACTTTCCGCACTAGTCGATAAATGCCAACGATGTAAGTTTTGAAGGACGTAAACGTAAAGTCAGATTGATATAATTTCTCGTAAATGATAAGAATTGTTATAATTCCAACGGAATATCATTATAATAGGATAAAGCTACGTAAAAATTAATAAATGCCATTTTTAGACGCCTCCAATACGTTTCTAATTTAATGGTGACGCCATTACAAGTTTGTCTCTTGAGAATAACTGTCAGTGTCATAGGGATCATCTTAGGCCGCGCCGGGATAATAAGTAAGCAAGTGATTACAATGTAGCAGCGTTTCTATAAAAGTAATTCTCTACATTCTATTTATTCTAATTAAAAATAGATCGGACTGACTAGATGGTAAAGAAACTATAGCCGGTGATTCACTTGTAATATTGTATAATATGGTCTTAATTTGAATATGGTTTGATAAATAGTAATTTATTAATTAATTTAGGATCACAATAAATTGTATTTTCCCAAAAAAATATTTTATCTATCTATCTATCAAAGTAATTTTACCTGATTGTTATTTGCTGCATTCCACAAAAAGGCAAATATTACACTACTTACCTACTAAGTACGACCACGATAAGATTAACGAAGTTCTTACGTTACTGGAGTTATTATCATTATTGTACATACCTCAATATTCATCTGAATTTAAAAAATGTTTCTTATATTCTCATTACAGTGTATTTAGCCGTCGACAGGCCACACGGCCGAAATACCATGCGATACAAATGCGGTCGATGCACTTAGACCGATATTTATAAGTCTGCGCCGGCGCAATTAGCATCCGATCGCTGTATTACATGCTGTTATTGTTTTACTATGATTCAATAATGCAATTGATCGCTGATTGAGGGAAATGTGGGGCTTTAATTGAACTTCCGTGTTATGTGGAACCAGATTTAGAAGGAGGAGTTGGCTGGTAAAATGGAAATTGGAATACATAGATTTCGGTCAAGCAGCTTTCAGTTTTTTTTAATCTACTTTGTGAGGCAATAAATTACCGCAATATGAGGTGCTATAAGGATTTCCTTCCTTGTTCCTTTTGCAATGACACATGTCACGAATTTTCATTACCCATTATACCAAAAAGAGACTAAGTGGTAAAATCCCTTTTCTAAACCCAAAGAACATAATGTATCCCAAATAACATAGTAAAAATAATATAGCAAATTACACCAATCATTCAGTATGTATGTATCTAAAAGAAAGAAAAATCAACCGTATCCGATATAGATACACGTTTCGCCCAAGGGAATACACACACTTAACTATATTAGGTTTCAAACGGCTAATATTCAGTCTGTCGCAAACATTTTTTGCTAACCAGATATGAATAGCCAAAAGATTTTATGTGAATTGAAAATGAGCCGGTTTATACGAAAATATATTGCTGATTTTGTACTAAAAATTTTATGAATTCATATCTAAAATAAACTGCACACGTGTTGCTTTTATAACAAAATTCATACGTACCTTATAAATATGCCGGTATGGGTAATAAAATGTATATGGATTATGAGTGTAACGTTATATTGTGTTTTTATAGTCGCTTATAGTAATAAATTACTCACTAAATATTGTTTCTACTGTTTTGATTTTCAAATCAATATTAAATTGTAAAGGCGATTACTGATGATATTCAAATGCTACAGTGTACATAAGCTTTAATAATTTAAATGTACCAAAATAACCATTAAGTCTATAATATCTTTATAAACTATTTCTAAATCTCTTATAAATCTCTCTCTTATAAATATGTAGTTTATTAATTATATATTTTTAATTTAATAATTACGCTTATTTTGAGTTTATTTTTGGTAAAATCGGATCAGAAGTTAGGTTAAGTTAGATCGAAAAGTTTAGTCTCAATCTGGTAGCAAGACATTTTGATTAATTACTATCTTTTAGAATATTCAAAGTTAGGCTTTAAAGGCAAATATTTAACGAGTCACTTAATGTTTCAAAATAATATATAAACCAATTTTAACTATACCTACCTACTACTACAACTAATCTTATGTTATTCTTAATATATATAAATCTCGTGTCACAATGTTTGTCCTCAATGGACTCCTAAACCACTTAACCGATTATAATAAAATTTGCACACCATGTGCAGTTCGATCCAACTTGAGAGATAGGATAGTTTAAACATGTAGGTACCACGGGCGAAGCCGGGGCGGACCGCTAGTAATATATGTATAATATAATGAAGTTCATTCAAAATGAAAATGAAAAATATATTTATTTCATACACACAATTTTCAAAGACAGAAAATGGATGAGTCCTCCTAGTAAGTTTACAAAAATCTGTGTCAGGAGGACCCGTTCTTCATCAACTAAAGTTTACAAATATAATACGTGTGCAGATGTATGTGTGTGAGTGAGTGTGTGTGTGTAAGTGATAATGAACTTATTATTTGTTCGTTTGTCTTTCATGAAATAGAGCAATCAGCGTGATTTTTTGTAATTGGCTAGTATTCTAAATATTTTATCCATAGGAAACGACACGATCAAACCCACGGGAATACCTAAGCTACTATAATCATGCTAAATATAAAATTTTGCTCTAGTTTTGAACCAAGTATTATAATATTTACCACAATAAATAAATAAGACTTTAATTGCAATTCTAAACTTAAATTCCTGCGATTAGGTCGCGTAGAAAGCTGCAAAGTTTTGTTAGCGAGTTGAATACAATTGCTGGACTTAACAACTTGGAAACAAAAACAAATTTAACACAATCCAAACTCTGAGCATGAGAATTTAGTTAACAACTCATCTGGTACATGCTTTTAATATTTATTAGACTATGTATTGAATATTGGTCGAAAGATATAAGATTTTTCTGTTGTTTCGTTTTATGCGTTAGAAGGTATCAAAATTGATAAATAACGAAGATTGAGAAAGCATTTAAAATTTTTAAGATTATTTTAATAATAATCTGTATCTTATAGGTAAGACGAAGAAAAACTTTTATTTGAAAAAATTTCTCATAAACGTTGAGGAAAATGTTGAATTTGATACACAAATAACAAGTAATAGAGGAGTGAATATTGTGTTGTAATAGTTATATTATTTATAAGATCAGCGACATTATTATCAATTTAAATTAGTTCTCTAACATTTCCTTAACAATTTGGCATTATACGAAACAGGGAGAACTAATTACCGCGGTTGTATTTCGTACAAAGTTATCGTTCCGGATAGCAAGCATCTCTATTGGCGATAGCGTAATATTCAACTAATGAGTCCGTGTTTTGTGCATACAAGCGATTGTGCCGGAAGGGAAATTGCATCTGGAGTAGAGGGACTGTGAAACACGCGGGCTTCGGACAAGCTTTTATTTTTATTCAATACCCGGCCGAGGGAAATTGCGACTTTACCAGTTGTCGCCGGACGAACGGCGAACCACGTCCACACAGACCGAGCTGCTTCGTGAGACCTCTTGCTCTGTGTGGAGCTTATTACTTGCTGATTTGATGAACATTCCGTCACGTTTGAGCGGTTGCCTCTCCACCATCGACGCAACTTCTACACTTGCAACTTCCTTCCGCGTACGGTGAAGCTTTGGAACGACTGTTGTTTCCGTTGCGTGTTTCCCGGAAAATTTCGCCATTGGGGCCTTCAAAAAAAGCCCAATAATTTCTGTTATAAAAAAAAAACATAGAAAAGAAAAACATTGTGTGCCGGTTTCACAGCTTCCTCATATATTCCGTTTTCTTAACTGTAAATTAAAATGACAAATATCGTATGAAATTCAAAAAGTGTCAAATTAACTGTTAATTATCAGGGACATTATCAGCAAGCGGTGAAACCCACCCTTAATGTTTTAAATGAAAAGCGAGAACTTCTTTGTCTCTGATTTAATTAGAAGAAAGTGAGAGAGTTGCGTATTTTTTGCTTGTTGCTTTGTGACTGCGGTTAATACTTTTTTATAGCTTTATTTTCTTAGAATTGTAAGTTTTACATTAAATGAGGGAGTGAAGGGTGTTTGTGTATTTAAATCTGTTTTGTTGGACATTATAAAGGAGCGTTCATAAAATATTAGATGTCCATAATAAAAACGGCAGTGCTCGCATTTATATCAACTGTTAATGCCATTTAAAGCACAATAAAAAAAAAACCTCAAAACCTAAGAAGGAACCAGGCGATAAAAAGATAAATTCTGCAGTGAAATATTCCAAATGCATTACTATCAACGATATTTTAACCGAATTAAAAAAATATAGAAGTCTCCAAATATTATGAGCCATAGTCACACTACAAGCTGTAACTGTTTTCTATTTAGGTAAGCAAGCACGCTAGGGTTTGTTCAGCTTTATCGATAGACTGAGTTCGTACTGCGGAGTACAAATAAAACATTAATTAACAATTATTAACAGACCCAAGATATTATGCTCGTGATAAGTTAAAGAAGTTTTTCCATTACCCGCGCTAGACTTTCCGTAGCTATTAACTTTGTCGTTATTTTATTCAATATAGGGATGTAACATTCACTGTTTCGATAAGACACGGGATTTTTTTTCTTAATAAAATGAAACTAATTCACTTAAACACTTATCTGTAGTCTGCATAGTTTATACTCGTACTATCATATTAGAGCCAGAAAAGCTATGGTTTTCTATAATAGATATCAGGAAGCTTTGTAGCGTTATGCAAATACATCCATTGTTCTTATTTGACACACCCTTTTTTATGTCCAGACACCCAAATAAAAAAATTACAGAATAGTAATTAAGTCCAATTCCCCAAAAGCGGTGATTAAAGGAACACATCTACATTGTAGAGTATACTCTATGTAGAGTACCTATCGTTTAAGTCCAGTGTAATAGGCAAGCCTTCAGCAATAATCCGGAGTTCCGGACACAGTACACAATTCCAAACTCAGGGCTGCCACGTCGAAATCCATTGAAACATTCACCTAATGCAAATGGTTCTGCAGAACATTCCAAATGCCATGACCCTAGCTCCCTGCAATGTTTCTGCTTTATTGTGCAATATCTTTTGTCTAATAATTCGGTTTCTGTTTCCATATGTCAAGGTGAAACAAGAGACATTAATTTTCCAAACAAATAGCCCTCTGAGTGATTTGCAAAAACAAAAGCGTGACATTTGGCAACATGTGAAATGGCACATTAAAATGTCAGAAAACTGTCCTTATTTATAGACATTTCCCTATTGGATAATACGCGGGAATTCGCCGTGGAAGTAGATGAAATATCGGTGGAAATTATGGATCATTTTTAATTGGATAATCAATCATTTGAATGCAATTTTATTGGCATTTAAATTTCCTAATCTCTCATCAATAGAATAATATGTTTTAGGAAATTACTTAATAGGGGAAAAATAATAACGTTGTCGAGGACGCTAATTAAGTTGCAAAGATGACAAATATTCCCGTAATTTAAGGAAGATAAAGGAAGTGTTACGAGTATACTTTATTTTTCAGCAAATATTAAATTATAAAACGTAAATCACTACATACTACATAGTATAAAACAAAGTCGCTTTCTCTGTCCCTATTTACCTATGTCCCTTTGTATGCTTAAATCTTTAAAACTACGCAACGGATTTGGATGGGGTTTTTTTAATAGATAGAGGAATTCAAGAGGAAGGTATATAATTTATTAGGTTTTAGAGAAAGCGGGCGAAGCCGCGGGCGTTAAGCTAGTGTTTAATATTATCAGGATGTAAAATGTGTAAGTACTAAAGAAAACTTAAAGATGGCTCGGAAAATTACTTTCACATGTGACAAAAGTTTTTACTTCACTTTTTGTATCCAAATGTACATTTGTCACTAGTATAGTGAATTGGAAATTATTTTTTTTGTGCAAACAGAGTTTACTATGTTAATGCTTGTATTATCAAATATTCATAATCTGTTGAGTAAGTTTATTAATCCATCGAAAAAGAAAACTCTCTTACCAATAAACGATAGCGGGACGACGCAGTGCATTCTAGCGAACACCATAAAAATGATTTGTTTAAAGTAGCCCTTTGAGCAAGGTATGTCACATCTGGGCTTCAAAGTGCCGAAGCATCAAACGCCGCCGACACCGCTCAATAGTTTAACGATCATTAACTTGCCACTCGTAAACCTTGCTACGCTTTGTTAATTGCTTAGAATGGTTTATTTGCGACTTATGGAATGGGGAGACTTAAATAGCGAACGTCCTTAACGCTTTGACGAATCGATCAACGCCTCCCGTGCGAAATTAAACTGGATGTCCTTTTTATTGGAAGGAATACAAGACAACAATGCGTCATGATCATTATTCGGTTGTTCTGAAAACATTTTGATTGGGATAATTGGATGGGTGTTATGTTTTGGCTGCTCATGTAACTTTTTTTTAATACAAGCACGCTAATAAACTATGTTGTTCTTGTAGCATTTCACAGGAATATATGGATACTTATAACATAGTCATAGTTAGTCTGTTCGAAAGGTACGGTACATAAACATATTAAAAGGTTTCTGCTAGATACTAATCAATTGCTTCTCTCATAATGTTAAATGATGTCGTACATACCTGATTGGTTTATAACTTTATAGTACAAATGTTTAAACCATCTGCATTCTTTCAGCATTTTACTTACCACAAGAACACGCAGTGTCGTCAAACCTACATCCATACATGGATCGCGTGAACGTTCAAATCCTTCCACATATTATGGTAATATGTTAGTCGTAATATCTGCTGTTTGCACATTCGCGCTCGAAACCATATTTCCTGCTCTGCGGTCATCTGCATACAACGCGCGTGTCATTTTTCCTACGAGCACGTTCACCGTTAGAGAAATGTATTTGTCGTCGTGTGCATAGCTTTAGATACACTTTGCTTAATATGCTGTTAATGTATGGAAAGCTGAACACAATTTTGGAGAGTTGTACGGTGTTGTGTTAATTTTTGTAGGCATGAAGAGATAAGTAGCAAACATTGAGAGACAGGCATCATTAGTTCTAATATATGTTTTGTGACGATAAGTATTAAGTAAATTCATATAATACTTACCACAGATTGGATAAGACGGGAGAGTAATGACGTAACTGAAAATTAGTGCTTCCAATGGTTTTAGCTCATTGTCATCGCCTCAGGCAAGCCTCAGGCAATGACATAATATATCTGTGACAGAATTTACACCAGCGTATACCTAAACCATGTGCTTCCTATTTTACTGATCACGTTACTGTTACTAATTTTTTTTTTAATTTCAGTGATTTTAAATGTTTTTTGACCAAACCGCCAACAATTACAAGTGCACCATATCATTTTCCCACGCCTGGCCTGTTATTAAAATAAATATATCATGCGATAAATAATAATTCCTTGAACGGTAGGCAACACCTGTTCACGTCTTGGAGCTTGTAATTAAACATGATTTATTCGTTCCCGTTCAATATCAAAGAACAAACAAAAGTTGCAATCCGATTATAGCCATTTGCATAATGCGTAGGTTGTGATATGTGAATCCTTATTCGAATTGCTGTAAGCTTGCCGAAGGATCCAAAGATTAATTGAGAGGTGTGAAACTGTCAAATCTTTATTATGAGCAAAATATCACAAGGTTGTTGATATTTTAGTGTGAGGATGCAGTAGATATTTGGGTATTGGGAATTGATTTTGTATAAGTCTTGTATATTTTGTAATATTTCAGAATTCCATAAAGTACACTCTGCTGCTTTCGTAGAGAAACGTGTTTATAGATCGACCAAAAGTAGTCATATAAATGAAATAGAAATGATTTTTATATTTTAAATGTCACTGGGAATGAATGATGTTCAATATTGTGAGTATGATCTCCCGCAAGTTTTCCATCTTACACAGTTTAAACACTTTTAAGTTTATACTGATAATATTCGTAACTAGCTTGAGTAGGCTATTTGATAACATAATATTATACTTGAAATAAAACAAAAACCTTCTCCACTCCACTGTCACATCTGCATCCCACATTATCTTTGATAAGCCGGTGCACAGTGCATGGAATAAGCTCGTATTGGTCCAAAGTCGATTATAAATTGTAGTGGATTTAATGTCCAAGCCTTTTCGCTGCCGGCAAAGATATTCACGCTACCTATATATTTACCGCTACACTATTTTTTGTTAGAGGTGAGGAGATCGTGCGAAAGAAAATTGGCCGTTTATTCGCCACAATACTTTTCGCCTTTCTACGCGATACATTGTTCTGTGGAAATAAAACGACATTCTCGTGATAATATTTGGTTACGTTTTTTGTTAGGTGAAACGATTGAATTGTACTTTCAATGTAGGCTAGGTAAAAACTGTTAAAGGTAAATATAATAAACGGGAATACGTAGTCAAATACTGGTAAAAATATATGGAATGGATTATTATAAAAAATATCACTGAAAGGATATAACCACTATGATCAAAAACATTACACAATTCATACAATGTACAATAGATTTTGATATTTTCAATTGTAACCAATATTTCCACTGCTAGCGTCACAAGCTTCAAGAACAAACCCAGCGTCGTCAATCACAACACAAAATAAATTACCTAAGCTATATAAATATAATAGCGACGCATTTACATGATCATCCCGCAGTTGTCACCTCGGTGATTGATTGCTGACGGTTCCACGAAGTGTACTGAATTATAGCCGAAACTAGGTCGTTCAATTCTGTTCAATTCCAACATTGAAACGGGAAAGTATCTACCGATGAATGTTTGAAAGAGAGCTTTTCGGGACATAATGCTGCCCGTTAATTGGTGGTCGGGTAAATATTGTTGAATACAATTTGGTTCTGAGTGGACAGTTTGAAAGAGATTTTTTGGTGCTAATTGAATGATTGGAACTTATGAAATTAGGGCAAATTTCTTTAAAGCTTGCATAAGTCTATTCAATTTGAAATGAGATTAATTGAATGTAGGTAACTATTTTTTCAATAAGGTACTAAGTACCTGCTAACAAAGCCGTCTATTGCTAATTTACTTAACAGTTGCATGACGCCTACGACTGTAGATTGTCTCAAACAATATAATTATAGCATATTTGGTTTTATTTATTAAATTAATGTAGATACATTATTACATTATTGACTTATCTATAAATGTTATTGTGAAAAGATGATTAATTAAATATAAAAAAACGACTATTAATTATTATTTCCTATACATTTCCTTTTTCATTCATTTAATTTAAAAAAGAGATTTTTACGTCTACACAAAAGTATTCCTTAAGGCTCCCTTATTATGGACCATAATTCTCGAAGCAATTTTACACAATAAGAAACAGCTTTAAGCTTCTATTTTTCATAAATAGCTTGTTTGCATAACATGATTTATAAGCGCATTAAAAATGTTAAACTTTCCGTTCCAAATTCACAATTACCATAACTACATTACATAATTCATTCGGAACATTCACGTGTTTAATAATTCATATTAGTTTGTATGAAAAGTATGAAAACAAAGCATTTGTCGGTAAATACGTCTAAGATATTAGTCAACTGTTTTCTTTGTACACGATTTATGGAGCAGATTCTAAATAATGTTTATGAACTTCAAGAACTAAGCGTATGGCACCATAAATCATTTTTTGTATCGTTTTTTTTAGAATATTCGTCCGATCGGTTGCCTTTCTCTTGTGTAATAAATATACTATCTTTAGTAACAGCAAAAGAAATAATGTTTCGTTTTAATAGTCGTATAAAACGGTATCAAGTTTATCAACTCTTCTCGGAAATGTAGTAATTATAGGTGTAATTATGAGTTACTTTGATGTAAATGACCATTATATGTTTTATGAAATACATTATTATGCTACGACATATTAAACAGTATCAAAAAGACCAATATGTAGTTTACTGTAAATGTGTTTGTAACACAAAAAAAGATAAACTTCTTCACCCTTACCCATTGGTCTTTGTTTCAACATCACGTAAGATCCGTACATAACCTTATATTACGAAATTAATTATTCATCATCATCATCATCATCAGCCAATATACGTATAGTACGTTACCACTGCTGGGACACGGGCCTCCTATATTATACCTATTATCAAAATTCTTATTCATATAATATATTCTGCATATAAAAACCCAAGCAATATTAGCATGCAAGATACATTGAAATATGTGAAAATACAAATATGTTTACTGAATATTGATGAAATCGTAGAACTGTTTCAACTCTCAATATAAACGGACTATTGCTAGCGAATACCTATTGTAATGGAAATAACTATGTGCATCCGTACAACTCTAGTTATTCATTAGTATTCTATAATAACATGCTTTGTAAATACTCCAAGTACAAATAACAATAATTAGTAAATCGCTTAATTTAATTACGTGCGTCATAAAGCTAATTTCGTTCATGAGAAGGGAACGTTTCAGTCAAAAACAACTAGATTGGTTTACCTAATTACAAATTAATGGGACAAAGAAGAACGTGTTCCTGATATTTTAATGTGGTAAGAATATGTTAAATGAGTATATTTAGTAACAATTATTAATGTAGTGTTATGTTTTCTGATGTTCTGTTTTATTTGTTACCTGTATCTAAGCCTGTATCATTCCATCAATCCAGATACATCATAATAGTGCCACTATAAAAACAGTCTCAATTGTATCAAAACATTACATGTAAGGATAATCCCTAAATTATTCTTACGTCGTTAACTGTCTAGAGTCTAGACAACAGCTAATGTTAACCTAAATACGTAGACAACCTAAATACAAGGGTCTCAAAGCTACACGTTATAATATTACGTTATATTAGCCCCATTAATCTGTAAAGCGGATCCGCAACCTTAATTCAACACTATCATTATCCTTTGAAGCACACAAACAATAGTATAAATCATGGAACAGCAATAACAATTAATTAGGCAACTTATTACATAGTGGCTGATACGGACCATTAGTTATATTGAGACAAATGAAGCGTAAGTTGTTATGTACACGTGTATGATATCAATATTGTATGTATGTTCGTTCCTAGAAGTACATAATATATGAACAGATTCATGGTACTAAGGCAAGTGGTAGTAGTAGAAAGGTCTTTCTTTTATTCCATGGTAGGTATTTGAAATAACAGTTGGTTGACGACGTTAATTTTGTACACAGTTTCTGTGTCCTATTACTTAATTTTCATGTTTAATTTACCATATCTCTTATTTAGAATCGGTTTCAAGTTTAGTTAAAAAGTTCGTTAAGAATTTTCTTTAACATAATTAAATATCAATTACCTAAAACTGGAGGTTATAACAATCAGAAAAATTTAAAACCCCAAGAAAAAGAGTTTCTTAATGCCTCAAATTAAGACTATTAAATCTTTTTCATTTCCTAAATGATTTTTTTGGGCAACGTTTTTTAAGTCTAAACTAGTTAAAGGTGATACTAATACACGTCCAAATTCTCTTGTGGAATAGCTTCTTGTCACGAATTCTTGGTAATTAAATTGCTGTTTTCACAAATTGTTTGGTTGAAGATGCAAAAAAGATGGATATAACAATAATATAGGAGCTACAGATATTATATCGGCGGTGTCAATAATTTAGAGCCATGATAAAACAGAAACATATACCTAGATAGTAGTACCTTTTTGTAGTAATCTCATAAAAATATAGTATCTAGTAGTAAGCTTCAAGTTCAACCTTCAATCAAAAAATTGATGATAATTATTTGCCATTCTATGACCATATCATACTCGTTCATTACGAAAAGTCTACGTAGGTACCTACCTAGTAAAAGTTCGTAAATACTTGAGTGTGTCGTACTTTGTATTGTTCGACGCTGTAATCAACACATTGCCTTCATTTATATTTTATTCTTCCATACTTTTCATTTTTATTAATGAAAGTTATAGTATATACACAGTATTGATCAGGCTTTATCAAGTGAACGTTATGTTCGCAGCTCCCGTTTACAAACAATGCAATCATCCCAAAGCAAATCTCATCGCTGATTATATCTCGAAGTGCTGAACGCTTTTGTTTCGTTTTTATTCTTTGTGGAGTGAGATAGCGATCGATATAGTGAACTGAAACGCTGCTTTTCAATTTGTACCTTCAATTTTGTAGTATAGAATTCTAGGAATACATAGATTGAACGTAGTTACAAAAGGTGAACAATTTAATAATGTGATATTATATCTATTCATTTTTATTTTATGCTTTCCGTGATTATTTTATAAGTTTCATTTTATAATTCACTATACTTTTGTGTGGTGCCTCAGATTCAATTACTCAAGATTCTTCCAATCCATTTTTAAATAAAATTTACTTAACAATTTATAAAGCAGCAACTAAAATCTTGAAAGCAATGAAGGTATTATACTAGAATTTTCTCTCATTCATAAGTATTAATACCTCTATTTAATACATCCTATATTACTCGCGTTTATCCACGTTATAAAATTTCGTATATTTCCACACTCAATTTGGTTTAAGCGGGCACGTTTGAAACAGTAGAGATTTAATTGTATCGTCTCATTAGTTCGTTTGTGTGGAGAGAAAGCTGGAATTAACATCCGTTGATGATTTTCTTCTAACAGTTGGCAGTGACTTTACGTTTTAAGATACGAAAGTACGGTGAGACTTTGTGTTCAATACCTTTGTATTTTGAAATGTTTATTTTTATTGACTGGATATGGGGTACGTAAATATAGGTTATAATAATATCTGGATCTTTAAAAAGTGGATAGTCGAGTTACATTGTTAAATTAAATACACAATATAGTTGGTATGTTTGTTTGTTTCTGTATCTATAATAATTATAAATTAAATACATAGCTACAAATTAATGGGTGCTCAATTAATTAATTGTACAAGCAACAAAAATTTACATATTAATTGCACTTTAATACTGTATGAAATTGCATTTAACTTTATTATAGAGTTTGAAGAAATTGTAAGTAATTGATTTTCACAATTATGTATTTTATGCAATTCAATAGTAATGAAGTATTGATTTAAGTTTTAATGTAAGGTTTTAATTAAATCAAGTTATAGCAAAACCAGTGAGATATAACTTTTTTTTTCATATTATTTTTAAATTAATTTTCAGTATTTGTAAAATAAGTTTCTCTTTCAAGGAAATATTTCATGGACACCCATTTAAAATAAAAATTATATTGAGTGCTTTAGAACTGTGACTTCATGTTTTTTGTGTACTTACTTACTTATATACTTAATTACGAAAGAAATACTTACATACCTATCTACGTCGTTCAATACTCATAACTTTTCATAGTATCAAAGTTTACCGATAATTTGTATTACTATGTATTTAAATTGACTGTGTACAAATATACGTTATAACATTGATTCACTTCAGTAGTCACGACGTAAACAATTCCCCATACAATGCTTTTCATAATAAAACAGTTTAAATAATGAGGTATTCATTGTTAAAAGAACAATAGTTTGGTGCGCGTTGTTTTCGACATTATAATTGTATAATTATGCTTGCTTCTATTAGAAGGGATGTTCCTATAATTTGGATGGATGAAGTATGAATAGACAGAATTTAACACCTATTTCCAGACTTGATCTTGTATAACCTTTTACTTTACTTTTTACTTTTACTTGTCACTATAATCACACTATTTGAAGATACCTAAATACCAAGATGATCTTATAGCTTTAGGAAGAGATAATTTAATGATAACAAAGCTCAGTTTATGCATAGTTTATCTGAATAACATTTATGTAGACTGAAATCTATTTATTAATTAAAAAGTTTTACCCAACGAAAGATATTTCAACATTTATATTATAGAAAAATTTATTTATTTACTAAAATGCCTTAAAAATTTGATGGATGCTTATCCAATTTTGTAGAAATTTGATAATCATTTTAACGCTAACGCGCTGAAGCAGAAAATTCATAAAATTTAACACTTTACTAACAGACGATCTTTTCCATCGTCTACAGTCTAGAGTCTAGACAGTTAAATAGTTGGAATTATCTGGCGTTGATTAAACTAAGCCGCGATATGAAAACCATCTCTATAATTTTATAAAAAAAAATCTCGTGTCCCAATGTATTGCCTATTAAGTAAGTACAGTTAAGAATCGCCTAACATTTATTTTTCATACCCATGAAATTTTGTGTGCCTATTGAGTAGATCTGAGAATCGGTCAACATCTACTTTTCAACCTCGTGATAAGAGTAAAGAAGAACAACGTTTGCCCGGATAGCTAGTTGACTATAAAATGAACACTATTCCCTGAATACTTGCAAAATTGATGGCCCCTTTCTATACTCCTGTAAATGTGCTGGTGTTAATTCATTGTTTGAAAGGTGTTACAGTATAATGCTTTTAACACGAAACTTACTGTAAACGCTTGTTAACTCAGCTCCAATGTCTTTGATCTTTCACTTAATACAGTAAGTTTTAGAATAGTGATCGATATGTGTTGTTTCGGAGTTATAATCTTAAATTTTTAAAGGAACAATCTATACTAATACTAACAATCTATACTAATCTCGGGTACTGCCGGTCCGATTTGAAAAATTCTTTCTGTGTTAGATAGCCCATTTATCGAGGAAGGCTATTATATAATATCATCTCGCTAGTCACTGACCAACAGGAGCGGAGCGCTGCAGGTAAAACCGCGGATGGCGGAGCACAGCTAGTCATTCACAAGGATTATAAGAATAGTAAAATATAACGTTAACGTAAGTTCCTTATTATATCCCTAACGGAAATTTATCATGATCATGATAATTATTCAGTACTAAGTTTGTGGTTATAATCTAAATCTGCATACACTTGGCCCTATATTTGCGCACATTAAGTCTGTTATGGCAAGCTAAAAGCTGATCTGTATAATGACGAGCTTACATAACGTTACGATGGTATTAACATTCATCCACGTGTACCAAATAGCTAACATAAAAGCCCCGAATGTTGATATTTGTAACTCCATACATAACAATCAAACCTGTGAATCAAACAATGGCTTATTGAGGCGATAAATGACATTTTGCAATAAATGCGCGATAAATGAAATATTTCAGCGCCAAACGAAATATTCATTAATATTATAGCGCTTATGGATGGATTATTAAAATTTTAAATGAGATCGTTTGACGTAATCCTCCATTGCAGTACAGCACACGTTTCATATTTCATTGCATTGAATTATCGGAATTAAAAACGTATTTGTTTCGGCCATTAGGGTTTTGGCAGCGGATCGTGTTGGAGTTGCGTGTCGTACATAATGTGGAGCAGCGGGTGCTTATGTCCACTGTTTGAAATGTTTTAAAACTTACACGGAAAATTATATGGAAAACATTTTATTAATTTGTTCGTAACAAAATTTTATCAATCTATAAAATTTTTAAGATATTTAATTATCCTACTTTAATATCATAAACGCGAAAGTTTGTTTGTTTGTTACTTCTTCACAGAAAAACTGCTGAACATATTATCATGAAATTTGACACATACATAGAGTGAGACTTGGATTAACACATAGGATAGTTTTTATACTGAAAATTTCACGGGCACGTGAACTATGCGCATTTTCCTTTAACTACGCGGGCGTAAAAAGCTAGTTATCTATATTTTTTAGCATGCAACTTTAGTTTTCTCATATATAAATAATCATCATATCATATAAATGCCTAAACGCTCCTAAAAAGCTGAACATCCTCGTCATATCGAAGTGTTTTATGAGCAAAATTATCACATGTCAGTCAAGTCCTATCCTGAAATAGGACAAGATAAAGGCAATACCCTGTGAAGCCTGTTATTGAGATACGCTTATCGTTTAGTTAACGTTGCTAAACGGTGAACGAGCTAGACCGGCAGGGGTTCCCAATCTTTTTCAGCTTGCGGCGCAGTTTGATGTTAAGTTTTTTCTCAGGGCGCCCTACCCACCCAAAAAACAATCAAGGCGATGCGCACGACGTAAGTAGGTACCTATCGTCGTAGCAATTTTAAAATCTTGTATGTCATTTTACGACGCTATGTTTCTTTCCGATTTGATCGCTCAAAAAAGAGCTCGCTTCTAATATAACTTATAAGCAGATGGACTCACAGTGCCCCCCCGAACTTTCTACGGCGCACCAGGGCGCCGCGAAGCACAGTTTGGGAACCCCTGAGCTAGAGTATTCCTCGAATATGATACACAATCTATGAAGCATTTTGAAGGATAGTCAGAATATGTAGACAGATTTTCCTATTGAAATATTCTGTATGAAGCCAATTACTTACACGTCGAGATAACGTTGGTTAAATGTTTGGGTATATTATTGAATTGTTGTTTGTGTTCCTTCAGTATACTTTTATGTCAATTTATATATTTTGTAAAATTAAATTGGTAATGTAATTTGGCACTGTTTTAATCCTTGGAAACAATGTTATAAAATTTCATCACATTTTTTTCCAACGCTACCGACGTTGAGAGTACAACCGCAAATTTCATCCATATTTTTCTTTAATGATGCTAGTTTCGTGGAATTGTTTCTTAGGTCGAGTATAATATAGTTTATAGTGGCCCTGCTTAATGGCACTAACGTTGACATGACATAATAAATGATAGAATATAATAGAAATAAAACAGTGAGTACATTCATTATTTTGTACAATACTTTATATACATTTAATTATAAAAAAATTAAGCGTACTTAATAAAATTTATTTCAATATACTAAGTTTTACAATAAACTTTCATTATATGTACCAAAACAAAAATATTACATATTATCTGATTTCAAAGTATTTAATCAGAGTAAAGAAATATAATGAACTTCGGAGGTGTAGCTTTCTAATAAACCAAAAAGATCCAACGCAGTTTATTTAAGACGCATAGAGGTGTAGAATGTAGATATACCTACATCTCTAACGTAATGTACAGTTCATATGAAACTGTAGCATACAAAAGTATTACGTAAGACAATCATTCACCGTGACTCAGCCCCAACGCTTGTTTTGATTTCTTACCCCATGCCAATGCCATTTATATGTAGCGAAATTGGAAAGTTCAACTTATCTCAGATTTAGATAGCGAGGCAATTTATAAAAGGATCCCTCCCGAAGTGATCTCCTGACGGCTGCTACTGTCGTCTGACTGACAAACTACAACTTTCTCGAATTCTCTGTTGTTCGATGAATCGTTATTTGTAGAATTGCATTTAAACTGTTGCAGGGGTATATAATATAGATACTTATCTATTATATAAAAGAAAAGAAGATGCAACATTTATGTTGTCTGTGATTTTAATGTATCAAACGTGTGTGAAGGTATTGTAAGCCCTTGAGGCTTGTTAAATCGTCTTCTAAGAGCCTATATCAAGCGCTGGAGACTTGTAACCATAATTTTTTTTATGATTTTAGAGACCTGTTAAACTTGAAACGTATTTGCCTGATCGAGTACAAAATTTTTCCTGGTATACTGATCAGTGAAAAAGCATAGGAATAATTGTTTCACTTACAAACAAAATACAAATTACAAAAAGGTTTCATAAAACAAAAGTTAATCCCAAAAGAAGTTCAATATAATATAATAGATAAGTAACAATCAATCCTAATATAAGGCTGAAACAAAAAATGGATTGTGATTCCAGATAAAAAGTGAACAATTCCAAAGTTTCCGTCTAAAAGCTTCGTGTCCTATCATGTTTTGAACAAAATCGATATTTCATTTTTTGGCCGCGGACAACTTACCTTTTTTGTTGGAAACAGCGTTTCTTATCTTTATGTGAAATTAATATTGAGCCTTTGAGTTTACTGAGCAACTTTCTTGCTGATTTTTTGCCTCCGAATTGTTTTGTATTTCGTAAGATTGAAATTCTCACCATTAGGGAATGTGTTTTTGTCAAAATATCTAGAGGATTTAGAGATGATAATTTGCTATTTTCATGTATATTTTCCTTAAATATACATACAGATATTATTGCAAAATAATTATGAGCGTAATATGAGTAGATTTGTCTTAAATATCTACTTTTCTTTGAGAACGGAATTACACATTGTGTACTTGTTCTCATGTAAAAATTTAAGATCTTTATCTTTAAGCGATTAAGAGGAGAAAAATAAGAAAACAAATATATTCAAATTACATGCAAATTATGCACAGACATGCGATTTTCGACGATTGCACTATACTATCGACAAATCTACGTCTGAATATCAAATACAAATTTAAGGAAATAAAGATTAAATTAACTTACAACGGAGACATGTTAATTTAAATAACACCTTTTGAGTAAAACGGGAAAAAATATGCGATTGCGAAAATGTCGGTCGTTTCGGAATCATTTAATTCGTCATGCTATTAATGTCATGTAGTTATGCGTCTATTTTAACTCCATCAGAACGAAAATATCCTGTAGACTATAATTACTGCGATCATTTGCGACTTGTGGCAACGTTCCGAAGAAATTTCTTTGTGAATTAACTTAAAGTAATTTTTTGCTCATTAACCCGCGCTGCAGATTGGTTAATGTAAACGGGATCTGCTAAATTGGTTTAATTTTTTATTAATTAGTTTGCTTTCTCGTATTCAATGTGGCCGTTTGTAAAAAATGCAGTTTGTATAATATTTATGATCTCCGCTTTTAATGTACCAGTTTGAATTTATACGAACTGAATTTAAACGAAATTTTTGCGATTTTATTCGGTTTTTTTTTCTATAAATGAATTGAAAGTCAGTTTATCATCATCAATATCATCATCATCAATCATCATCATCATCATCATCATCATCATCATCAATCATCATCATCAATCAATACATATAATAAAATTCTAGAAAAGTCGTGTCTGTACAATCAAAATATATAAAAAAAAATTAGCAGGTGCTATTATTAAATCGATCCCAAACCCAAAACTGTAGTTAAAAATTTTTTTGTCTGTTTGTCTGTTTGTCTGTTTGTCTGTTTGTCTGTATGTTCGTGCACGCTAATCTCAGAAACGGCTTATCCGATTAAGATGCGGCTTTCACTAATATATTGTGGTAATCTTCATTTAACATTTAGTGTTTATTTCATGTCAATCGGTTCGTAAATAAAAAAGTTATGACCATTTAAGTATTCACGGCGAACATTTGCTAAGGCATTCTATACACTGTACGATAAAACGTAAGTTATCTGTTACAATTATTATTCCTGTAAATGTCCAAGTGATCATATCGAAAGTGCCCAAGGGTGGGGGGGGGGGGGTTGGTTGGTCAAATTAGAATTATTCTTACTTCTAGGTAAATTTTATACATAAAATGTCCTACGCAAAAAGATGGGTGATAAGTGTTTGACCGCTATGTGTGTCTGTGTGTGTGTGTCTGTTTGTGCCACCGTAGCTCGCTAACAGGTAATCCAAATTAGATGCGGTTTTTTTAGTTAGGCAGCATATTTTCCGACGCTGGTTCTTAGATAAAGTGTATCAAAATTGGTTCATCCATTTATTATACCTAGGTATATTATTATAGGGGTAAATGTGGGAAAAAAACGAAAGTTGTCAAATATAAGTACCTAAGTGATATATTAAATGAAAGTGAACGACCTATCAGTCAATCGGCTCATCTATTTATTTAATATAGGTATAAAAGTGGTAATAAAAAAATGAATTTGTCAAAAATATACTCAAGTGACATATCATATGAAAGGGCATGACGTGTAAAGTTTAATTAGACATGTTTTATCAAAATCGGTTCATCCATTTATTATACCTTTTTAAGGGTAAAAGTGGGAATGAAAAAAAACGAATGTTGTCAAATATACCCAAGTGACATCATCATCAATCATCATCATCATCATCATCATCATCAATACATATAATAAAATTCTAGAAAAGCGGTGTCTGTACAATGAAAATATGGAAAAAAAATTAGCAGGTGTTATTACTAAATCGATCCCAAACCCAAAACTGTAGTTAAAAAATTTTTTGTCTGTTTGTCTGTTTGTCTGTTTGTCTGTTTGTCTGTATGTTCGTGCACGCTAATCTCAGAAACGGCTTATCCGATTTAGATGCGGTTTTCACTAATATATTGGAGTAATCTTCATTTAACATTTAGTGTTTATTTCATGTCAATCGGTTCGTAAACAAAAAAGTTATGACCATTTAAGTATTCACGGCGAACATTTGCTAAGGCATTCTATTTATTGTACACTGTACAGTGTACGATATAAGTTATCGGTTACAGTTATTCCTATAAATGTCCAGGTGATCATATCGAAAGTCCCCAAGGGTGGGGGGAGTGGGGTAAGCTGAAGTAGTAGGGGGGAAGGGGTCAAATTAGAATTATGTTTTTTTCTAGGTAAATTTTATACATAAAATGTCCTTTAAATTATGTCGATTGTCGTATTATATTTTTAACTCCCGACGCAAAAAGATGGGTGATGAGTGTTTGACAACTATATGTGTATAATACATGTTTGTGCTATCGTAGCTCGCTAACAGGTAATCCGAATTTGATGCGGTTTTTTTTGTTAGGCAGCATATTTTCAGACGCTGGTTCTTAGATAAAGTGTACCTATCAAAATAGGTTCATCCGTTTATTATATCTAGGTATATAGGGGTAAAAGTGAAATGAAAGTGAACGACCAAATGAAAGTTTTTGGAAGTGGGAGTCGAGCATGCTTCGGCACGAACTGGGCCACGCTCGCACCGGGGAAGGTACCACACCCTCACAGAATATCGGCGCCATAGTGACAGTTTACTGTCGCGTTCCGTACGGTGAGTGAGGGGTCCGGAGGCCCACATCCCTTCCCATCCCATACCCATCCTCTCCTTCCCTATCCTCATTCCCTCCCATCCTCTCCCCTTCTCCCTAAATCCTTCCAAATCCCTTTGAGGATAGCAACACATCTACTTCCCAGTGGAGTGGATGCTTATGGGCGGCGTGTATCGCTTAACACCAGGCGACGCGTCTGCTCGGTTGCTATCCTATAGCATAAAAAAAAAAAAAAAAAAAGTAACAATAAGTCAAATTTTATCAAAATCGGTTCATCCATTTATTTGATATAGGTATAAAAGTGGTAATAAAAAAATGAATTTTGTCAAATATACTCAAGTGACATATCAAATGAAAGGGCATGACGTGTAAAGTATCATTAGACATATTTAATCAAAATCGGTTCATCCATTTATTATACCTATATATATGGGTAAAAGTGGGAATGAAAAAAACGAATATTGTCAAATATGAAAGTGCATAACGGGTGAAGTACAGTTAGTTATATTTTTATCCAATTCGGTTAATCCATTTATTAGATTACAGCGGTAAAAGTGGAAATGAACAATAATCGAATGTGGTCAAATAATATACTCAAGCGGGGCATATGAAAGGGCAAAATGTGAATTACAATTAGTCATATTTTATCGAAATCGGTTCATCCGTTTATTACATTTAGGGCACTTTAGGGGCGACAGTGGGTATAAATAAACCAAATGGAGCATCCAGGATATGATGTGTACAATGTACATATAGGTACAATTACGTATAGATATGGTTTACATCAAAATCGGTTCTGCCATTTACTGGGGGTGGAAAGGAAAGGGTTAAAAATCTGTGAAAGAAGAGGAGATATGGGAGCGAGAGGATAGCCACACCCTGGAAATTTTGAACTCTACTCAATTTTTTTTTCCTAAATATACCACTTCTTTTGCCACTGTGGTCCATTACAATTTGGGCACGGTTACGGCCCAAATCAATATGATGTAGGAATGTAATATGGAGGTACATTTGATAGTTCGGTCTCGCTCACTTGAAAATATTACATGAAAATAAGAAACAGAAATTTAAAAATTAAAAAAAAAATTCCAAAGCAACGAAGATAAAGGAATAAATCATTTTTCAAACTTCCCGACGATCTTAAAAATTAAGTACCATTCTAAAAAAAAATATTTATAGAGGTATATATGATATTATATTATGATAATGTTGGCATGGCAGCCCCGATGACTTTGTTTTTTTTATAAATATTTAAAATGGTATTTATTTTTAAAGATCGTCGGGAAGTTTGTGAAATTATTTATTCCTTTTTCTATGCACTTTTCTTCGTTGCGTTGGGGTTTTTTTTATTTAATTTTTATTGCACGGTCTAAACGGTTTAGTTACTACAGGCGTGAGACAGGAAAGATCTGATTTGGATTTGGTGCTGGATTTGATAAGAAATGAGTATCGATTAAGCTGATCAGTTGCTGCACGATACATTGTTAATAACATCCATACAAGGAAGGAAGAAATTTGCTCGCCTCCCCCCTGGTGCTTAAAAATAATAATATGACATAATGTAAAAGAAATACATAGAAAATTAATAAGGCATTTATTTTTTTTATTTTTTAGCACAGTTCGGTAATAAATTTTACTATCAGTTCTTTTAATTATTTATGGTAGTACGTGTTTACTCAATAATTAAGTTAATTAGTAACTACTATGCAGTCACTATTCCACGCGGACGAAGTCGCGGGCACAGCTAGTATCAAATAAAAGTGCATAACGGGTGAAGTACACTTAGTTATATTTTTATCCAATTCGGTTTATCCATTTATTAGATTACAGCGGTAAAAGTGGGAATAAATAATGTGGTCAAATAATATACTCAAGCGGCATATCAAAATATGAAAGGGCAACGTGTGAATTACAATTAGTCATATTTTATCGAAATCGGTTCATCCGTTTATTACATTTAGGGCTTTTTAGGGGTGACAGTGGGGATAAATAAACCAAATGGAGCATCAAACTACAGGATATGACGTGTACATATAGGTACAATTAGATATGGTTTACATCAAAATCGGATCTGCCATTTACTAGGGATGGAAAGGGAAGGGTTGAAAGTCTGTGAAAGAAGAGGGGATATGGTAGCGAGAGGATAGCCACACCCTGGAAATTTTGAACTCTACTCAAAGCTACATAGGCCTGGCCCTTGGCAATATTTTTTCCTAAGTATACCACTTCTTTTGCCACTGTGGTCCATTACAATTTGTGCACGGTTGCGGCCCAACTTAAAAGATGTCAAGGAGCAACAAACTTATAGATATCAATATTATGATGTAGGAATGTAATATGGAGGTAGAGGTAGGTCTCGCTCACTTGAAAATATTACATGAAAATAAGAAACCGAAAGGAATAAATAATTATTTTACAAACTTCCCGACGATCTTTAAAATTAAGTACCATATATGTATTTTGATAATGAGGTATATTATGATGATGTTGGCATGGCAGCCCCGATGACTTTGTTTTTTTTTATAAATATTTAAAATGGTATTTATTTTTAAAAATCTTCGGGAAGTTTGTGAAATTATTTATTCCTTTTTCTATGTATGCACTTTTCTTCGTAGCGCTGTTTTTTTTTATTTAATTTTTATTGCACGGTCTAAACGGTTTAGTTACTACCTACAGGCGTGAGACAGGATTCAGGAAAGATCTGATTTGGATTTTGTGCAGGATTTGATAAAAACTGAGTATCGATTAAGCTGATCAGTTGCTGCACGATACATAGTTAAAAACATTCATACAAGGAAGGAAGGAAAAGAAATTTGCTCCCCTCCCCCCTGGTGCCTAAAAATAATATGACATAATTTAAAAGAAATTTTACGTAGAAAATTAATAAGGCATTTTTTTTGTATTGTTTAGCTCAGTTTAGTAATAAATTTTACTTACAGTTCTTTTAATTATTTATGGTAGTCTGTGTTTACTCAATAATTTAAGATAAGTAGTAACTACTATGCAGTCACTATTCCACGCGGACGAAGTCGCGGGCACAGCTAGTAAACTAATAAAAATTGGAATTTCTAAATTAAATGTTTATTGGACATTAATTTTTAAATTGAGCTTCGTAACAACGAATGATAGAAATAATTCGTTAACTTTTTTAGTATTTACATTTCGAGTACTACTCATAAAATACATTTCGCTCCAATTTATTTTGATCATTTAAGATTTACTTTAATTTTCTTCAAATCTTGACACTATAGTTGAGCACTTCAGATTAACACGAACTTTACGGCTTTATAAAGGAACTAGCTGGTGCGTTGTGCGCGGGCTGCAAGCAGCCCGCGAGCCCCTTTTGCCCCTGGGTTGAAGCAATAGGGCAGTCATTACAAAATGTGTTAAAATTCCCAGTCCATTTGTAATTTTCTGCTAACAGCGATTCCACAGTCAATCGGAAGTGCTTATAAATTTCCAATTCAAAAATTTTCTATTCTGGAATGCTGTCGACCTTCGAGGGTGCGTTGAGCGCGGGCTGCAAGCAGCCCGCGAGCCCTTTTTGCCCCTGAGTTGGAGCAATAGGGCAGTCATTTGAAAATGCATTCGAATTTTCTGTCCATTTGTTACTATCTGCTTACAGCGATTGTACACTCAGTCGGAAATGCTTATAAATTCCCCATTCAAGTATTTTCTACTCTGGGGGGCTGTCCACCTTCGAGAGTGCGTGGTTCGCGAGCTGCAAGCAGCTCGCGGCTCATCCCAGGGCAGAAATCTTCAGTCATTTGAAAATGCGTTGAAATTCCCCGTCAATTTGCTTTTATCTGCTAACAGCGATTCCACAGTCAATCGGAAGAACTTATAAATTTCAAATTCAAATATTTTCTATTCCGGGGGGCGGTTCACCTTCGAGGGTGCGTGGTGCGCGAGCTGCAAGCAGCTCGCGGCTCATCCCAGGGCAGAAATCTTCAGTCATTTGAAAATGCATTCGAATTTCCTTTCCATTTGTAACATCTGCTAACAGCGATTCTACAGCCAGTCGAAACTGCTTATAAATTCCCCATTCAAATATTTTCTATTCCGGGGGGCTATCCACCATCGAGGGTGCGTGGTGCGCGGGCTGCGAGCAGCCCGCGGTACATCCCAGGGACAAAAATCTTCAGTCATTAGAAAATGCGTTAAAATTCCCCGTCAATTTGCTTTTGTCTGCTAACAGCGATTCCACAGTAAATCGGAAGTGCTTATAAATTTCAAATTCAAATATTTTCTATTCTGGGGGGCGGTTCACCTTCGAGGGTGCGTGGTGCGCGAGCTGCAAGCAGCTCGCGGCTCATCCCAGGGCAGAAATCTTCAGTCATTTGAAAATGCATTCGAATTTCCTTTCCATTTGTAACATCTGCTAACAGCGATTCTACAGCCAGTCGAAACTGCTTATAAATTCCCCATTCAAATATTTTCTATTCCGGGGGGCTATCCACAATCGAGGGTGCGTGGTGCGCGGGCTGCGAGCAGCCCGCGGTACATCCCAGGGACAAAAATCTTCAGTCATTAGAAAATGCGTTAAAATTCCCCGTCAATTTGCTTTTATCTGCTAACAGCGATTCCACAGTAAATCGGAAGTAATTATAAATTCCCCATTAAAATATTTTCTATTCCGGGGGGCTGTCCACCTTCGAAGGTGCGTGGTGCGCGAGCTGCAAGCAGCTCGCGAATCATCCCAGGGCAGAAATCTTCAGTAATTTGAAAATGCATTCGAATTTCCTGTCCATGAACGTGATCCCGAATTTCATTTATTTGATGTGTCTAATCAATAGCGGTGACTTTTCATAATAAACTGTTCAAGACAATAAATGTGTGAAGATGTATAAAACATAATGAAAACTTCAAGTCTTTTTAGTAGCGTCGTTTAAAATCAAATTCATTATGCTTTCGGCACTAAAAATATCTAAGTGAAAGCCATAGGACTACAGTCAAAGGGTGTATCGAATAAGATATCGTTACACTATAAAAATAACTACTTTAAAAAAACCGACTTCAAAAAACGGAAAAGTAAAAAATAATTAATTACTACATATTATCATGGACCCAATAAATATCTATATTTGTCCATGATATTATTTTGTTGTGTTATTCACTATAATATAGGTTTGAAGTCGGTGCCAAGCACTAAGCACTTATTAAAGTACGCTATTTTTTGATACAAGAACTACGATTATTTCGATACAAGAACTACCTACTTGCAATTCAATTACATTATTCGCAAAACAAAAAATTGGCTATTTTCGAAACAAAAACTACACTACTCTTGGTGTAAGTCCTACGCTTATAAAGCGTAAACGATTGGCTCATTCACTCAATAAATGTGTGAAGATGTATACATATATTATTACGTATTGAAAAATTCAGTCTTTTTAGTAGCTTCGTTTCAAATCAAATTCATTATGCTTTCGGCACTAAAAATAAGAACCTACTTTAACCTACGTAGTTTTTTTGTTTGAGTGGGAATCGCCCTAAAGTCGCTTCTGTTCAAGAGTTTACTTAAGAGGGCTTATTCAATTTAACGCAAATCAAAATATCCGCGATCTATTACGATAGATCGCGGCTTGCGCTATCCTTTTACTATGAACAGCATAGGTCCACAGGAGAGCGCCGAGCAACATGTCCTCTCTCTGGAAAGGCTCGCTGCCGACTGATTTTATTCGGGTCGCGCGCAGTGTTTTATAGTACTTTAAAAAAAATTGTAGAAAAATAATAGAGGTACCTTAGTTGATTTTTTAAATTTTATCTTATATGTAAGACGTTCTTTTATTGCAATATGTATAAATTATATTCAACTAAGTCAAATATCTTGGTGAAAATAATCATTTTGTCGACTATAATTTCTAAAAAAATTCACATTGTTCGGATTTTAATTTCGTTAGTTAGGAGTCCAAAATAAAAAAATCTTTTAACTAACTATTTGAATAAGGATTTTTGCAGTTAGTTAAAAAAAATGTATGTTAGATCTGCCAGCAATTTCAGATATTTTTAGCTTCGAAATTGACACTAAAAGTGAAATCAAGTAATCATCGGCTCAGTTATCTTGATGGTATTCGCAAATACTGTATTAATTGAAATAAACTCTTAACTAACTATATAGACAATAAAATTTCCTAAAATTATTAGTAATTCATATGTTTGTAAGATTAGTGGTTGATGGACAATCTGGTTTGAAAAATCACATATTTGAGCCAAACAGCGCACGGACCGCGTACACGGCCTTAACACGCTCGTCGCTTCGCTCCTCGCTACCTATTTGAATATTTACGCCGGCCGCTAACGTGACTTGCTCGATTCGCTCGCTTGGCTAGTGCGGTAGTTCAAAAGTTAACCTAACTCGCTCGTCGCTTCGCTCCTCGCTACTTCTTTGAATATTTACGCCGGCCGCTGACGTGACTTGCTCGCTTCGCTCGCTTGGCTAGTGCAGTAGTTCAAAAGTTAACCTAACTCGCTCGTCGCTTCGCTCCTCGCTACATCTTTGAATATTTACGCCGGCCGCTGACGTGACTTGCTCGCTTCGCTCGCTTGGCTAGTGCGGTAGTTCAAAAGTTAACCTAACTCGCTCGTCACTTCGCTCCTCGCTACTTCTTTCAATATTTACGCCGGCCGCTGCCGCGACTCGCTCGCTTCGCTCGCTTGACTCGTGCGGTAGTTCAAAAGTTAACCTAACACGCTCGTCGCTTCACTCCTCGCTACCTATTTGAATATTTACGCCAGCCGCTGCCGTGATTCGCTCGCTTCGCTCGCTTGGCTCGTGCGGTAGTTCAAAAGTTAATAAATATTTTCTACTCCGGGAGGCTGTCGACCTTCGAGGTTGCGCGGTGCGCGGGCAGCAAGCAGCCCGCGGTGCCGTCTTTTGCCGTTGCTCTTCAATCACCCTTCCTACTATGGAAATTTCCATACAAAATTTTCGAAAAAAAAAATTTCGCTTTTTAGCAAAAATTTTTATGTGCCTGGAAGCGGACCAAGTTTTTAAACATTTTTTACTTCGGCAACCCCGACCTAAGTGCCACCAGTTCAGAGAGCCGTTGAATTTCGTGATGTATGGAAAATGGAAACCGGGGGTCGGAGAGAAATTCTGAGTATGCAGTTTTGTAAATCTGACCGATTAAAGCACAGAAGTCAATTTTCAGACCGATCGTAAAGTAACCGGCGCCACCATCTTGCTTTGAAAAATTGGCCATTTTTGAAAAAAAAATTACGTCCAATTTGAAATTTCTCGATTGCCCTGGTAGCGCCCCATCTTCCTGATCATTTTTTAGTTCTACACCTCCCAGCTATCTAGTGCCGTTTCAGAGAGCCGTCGAATTTCGCGTTGTATGAAACTCGGAAACCAGCGATGGAAACTCGATTATGAGTATGCCACCTGAATGTGCGGCACGATTAAAGCCCCTGTGCCAAGTTTCAGCGCGATCGGACCAGCGATGGCCATTTTAGAATTTGTATGGCGGCGGCCATTTTTTCCGCCATTTTGAATTTTTTTCGCACTCTGTGGTAATTGCTCGAGGTCTACTACAAGTTTAGTTCGAGCACCCCAGATGTAGCTGCTACCGTTTGCGCGGGCCGTTGACCGTCTCCGCGGGCTGTGAGAAAGTTCAGGATTTCGGATTTTTCTGGATATCCTGGGAGCTGGGTGAGTATGAATGCGTCATTGGTGTGTTTCTCCGTCGTGCCACCTTGGCTAAATTTACGTTTTTATGTTTGCGCCAAAAATGGAAAAATTCCAAAATCGAGCGTACCACTACGGCTCCCTGGTAGCGTCCCAGGGTGGTGATCATTTTTAGTTCCGGCACCCCCCACCCAACTCGCACCGTTTCCGCGGGCCGTTGGATTTTACGTTGTATGGAAGTTGGAAACGGGAGCCCGGAGCCACTCGAACGGGGCACCGATCGATTCGCCGGCTCGAACAGAGCACGTGTGCCAAATTTGAGACGTAAGGATTCATAAACGGCGATTTTGGCAAAGTACGGCGGCCATCTTGTTTTCGCGAAAATCACCATTTTTCCATCATCCCTGGTAATCGCCACCAGTTCCGAGCATTTTTTGTTCAGACACCCCCCCTCCAGGTGGCACCGTTTCTGCGCACCACCAGGGGTCCACTCGGTATTCGAAGGTGATCGAGATCGCTATATTTTTCCTCTGGTCACTCGGCGCACCTCTACACGATCACGTCGAAATCCCCCCCACTTTCCACGTAGTTTCCGAGAAACCCGATGTCAGTCAGTCAGTGGTAGTGTAGCTTTATATATTATAATAATAACTAGCTGGTGCGTTGTGCGCGGGCTGCAAGCAGCCCGCGAGCCCCTTTTGCCCCTGGGTTGAAGCTATAGGGCAGTCATTTGAAAATATATTCGAATTTTCTGTGCATTTGTTACATCTGCTAACAGCGATTCTACAGTCAGTCGGTAATGCTTAGAAATTCCCAATTCAAATATTTTCTATTCTGGAATGCTGTCGACCTTCGAAGGTGCGTTGTGCGCGGGCTGCAAGCAGCCCGCGAGCCCCTTTTGCCCCTGGGTTGAAGCAATAGGGCAGTCATTTGAAAATAAATTCGAATTTTCTGTCCATTTGTAACATCTGCTAACAGCGATTCTACAGTCAGTCGGTAATGCTTATAAATTCCCCATTCAAGTATTTTCCACTCCGGGAGGCTGTCCACCTTCGAGGGAGCGTAGTGCGCGGGCTGCAAGCAGCCCGCGAAGCATCCCAGGGCAGAAATCTTCAGTCATTTGAAAATGCATTAAAATTCCCCGTAAATTTGCTATTATCTGCAAACAGCGATTCCACAGTCAATCGGAAGTGCTTATAAATTTCAAATTCAAATATTTTATATTCCGGGGGGCGGTTCACCTTCGAGGGTGCGTGGTGCGCGAGCTGCAAGCAGCTCGCGGCTCATCCCAGGGCAGAAATCTTCAGTCATTTTAAAATGCATTCGAATTTCCTTTCCAATTGTAACATCTGCTAACAGCGATTCTACAGTCAGTGGAAACTGCTTATAAATTCCCCATTCAAATATTTTCTATTCCGGGGGTATCCACCATCGAGGGTGCGTGGTGCGCGGGCTGCAAGCAGCCCGCGGTACATCCCAGGGACAAAAATCTTCAGTCATTTGAAAATGCGTTAAAATTCCCTGTCAATTTGTTATTATCTGCTAACAGCGATTCCACAGTCAATCGAAGTGCTTATAAATTCCCCATTCAAATATTTTCTATTCCGGGGGGCTGTCCATCTTCGAGGACGCGCGGTGCGCGAGCTGCAAGCAGCTCGCGGCTCATCCCAGAGCAGAAATCTTCAGTCATTTGAAAATGCATTCGAATTTCCTATCCATTTGTTACATCTGCTAACAGCGATTCTACAGTCAGTCGAAACTGCTTATAAATTACTTATTCAAATATTGGTTAAATTTTTGAAACGTGATCCCGAATTTTATTTTTTTGATGTGTCTAATCAATAGCGGTGACTTTTCATAATAAACTGTTCAAGACAATAAATGTGTGAAGATGTATAAAACATATTGAAAACTTCAAGTCATCATTAGTAGCGTCGTTTAAAATCAAATTCATTATGCTTTCGGCACTAAAAATATCTAAGTGAAAGCCATAGCACTAAAGTCAAAGGGTGTATCGAATAAGATATCGTTACACTATAAAAATAACTACTTTAAAAAAACCGACTTCAAAAACGGAAAAGTAAAAAATAATTAATTAGTTACTACATATTATTTAGTTGTGTTATTCACTATATAGGTTTGAAGTCGGTGCCAAGCATAAGCACTTATTAAACTACGCTATTTTTTGATACAAGAACTACGATTATTTCGATACAAGAACTACCTACTTGCAATTCAATTACATTATTCGCAATACAAAAAATTGGCTATTTTCGATACAAAACCTACACTGCTCTTGGTGTAAGTCCTACGCTTATAAAGCGTGAACGATTGGCTCATTCACTCAATAAATGTGTGAAGATGAATATATTATTACGTATTGAAAACTTCAGTCTTTTTAGTAGCTTCGTTTAAAATCAAAATCATTATGTTTTCGGCACTAAAAATAAGAACCTACTTTTCCGTTTTTGAAGTCGGTTTTTTTAACGTAGTTTTAATAGTTTTTAACCTACGTAGTTTTTTTGTTTGAGTGGGAATCGCCCTAAAGTCGCTTCTGTTCAAGAGTTTACTTAACACGCTCGTCGCTTAATCGCTCCTCGCTACCTATTTGAATATTTACGCCGGCCGCTGACGTGACTTGCTCGCTTCGCTCGCTTGGCTAGTGCAGTAGTTCAAAAGTTAACCTAACTCGCTCGTCGCTTCGCTCCTCGCTACTTCTTTGAATATTTACGCCGGCTGCTGACGTGACTTGCTCGCTTCGCTCGCTTGGCTAGTGCAGTAGTTCAAAAGTTAACCTAACTCGCTCGTCGCTTCGCTCCTCGCTCTTTCTTTCAATATTTACGCCGGCTGCTGACGTGACTTGCTCGCTTCGCTCGCTTGGCTAGTGCAGTAGTTCAAAAGTTAACCTAACTCGCTCGTCGCTTCGCTCCTCGCTACTTCTTTGAATTTTTACGCCGGCCGCTGACGTGACTTGCTCGCTTCGCTCGCTTGGCTAGTGCAGTAGTTCAAAAGTTAACCTAACACGCTCGTCGCTTCGCTCCTCGCTACCTATTTAAATATTTACGCCAGCCGCTGCCGTGATTCGCTCGCTTCGCTCGCTTGGCTCGTGCGGTAGTTCAAAAGTTAATAAATATTTATTACTCCGGGAGGCTGTCGACCTTCGAGGTTGCGCGGTGCGCGAGCAGCAAGCAGCCCGCGGCGCCGTCTTTTGCCGTTGCTATTCAATTACCCTTCCTACTATGGAAATTTCCATACAAAATTTTCGAAAAAAAAATTTCGCTTTTTACCAAATATTTTTACATGCCTGGAAGCGGACCAGGTTTTGAAGCATTTTTTACTTCGGCGACCCCGCCCTACCTGCCACCGGTTCAGAGAGCCGTTGAATTTCGTGATGTATGGAAAATGGAAACCGAGGGTCGGAGAGAAATTCTGAGTATGCAGTTTTGTAAATATGGCCGATTAGAGCACAGAAGTCAATTTTCAGACCGATCGTAAAGTAACCGGCGCCACCAACTTGCTTTGAAAAATTGGCCATTTTTGAAAAAAAAATTGCGTCCAATTTGAAATATCTCGATTGCCCTGGGAGCGCCCCATCTTCCTGATCAATTTTTAGTTCTACACCCCCCGGCTATCTAGTGCCGTTTTGGAGAGCCGTCGAATTTCGCGTTGTATGAAACTCGGAAACCAGCGATGGAAACTTGATTATGAGTATGCCATCTCAATGTGCGGCTCGACTAAAGCCCCTGTGCTAAGTTTCAGCGCGATCGGACCAGAGATGACCATTTTAGAATTTGTATGGCGGCGGCCATTTTTTCCGCCATTTTGAATTTTTTTCACTATCTGTGGTAATTGCTCGAGGTCTACTACAAGTTTAGTTTGAGCACCCCAGATGTAGCTGCTACCGTTTGCGCGGGCCGTTGACCGTCTTCGAGAGATGAGGGAAAGTTTAAGATTTCGGATTTTTCTGGATATCCTGGGAGCTGGGCGAGTACGAATGCATCATTGGTGTATTTCTCCATTGCACCACCTCGTCTAAATTTACGTTTTTATGTTTGCGCCAAAAATGGAAAAATTCCAAAATCGAGCGTCCCACTGTAGCTCCCTGGTAGCGTCCCAGGGTGGTGATCATTTTTAGTTCCGGGACCCCCCACCCAACTCGCACCGTTTCCGCGGGCCGTTGGATTTTACGTTGTATGGAAGTTGGAAACGGGGGCCCGGAGCCACTCGAACGGGGCACCGATCGATTCGCCGGCTCGAACAGAGCACGTGTGCCAAATTTGAGACGTAAGGATTCATAAACGGCGATTTTGGCAAAGTACGGCGGCCATCTTGTTTTCGCGAAAATCCCCATTTTTCCACCTCCCCTGGTAATCGCCACCAGTTCTGAGCATTTTTTGTTCAGACACCCCCCCTCCAGGTATCACCGTTTTTGCGCACCTCCAGGGGTCCACTTGGTTTTCGAAGATGATCGAGATCGCTATATTTTTCCTCTGGTCACTCGGCGCACCTCTACACGATCACGTCGTTATCCCCCCCACTTTCCACGTAGTTTCCGAGAAAACCGATGTCAGTGAGTCAGTGAGTCAGTGGTAGTGTAGCTTTATATATTATAACTAGCTGGTGCGTTGTGCGCGGGCTGCAAGCAGCCCGCGAGCCCCTTTTGCCCCTGAGTTGAAGCAATAGGGCAGTTATTTGAAAATGCATTCGAATTTCCTGTCCATTTGTTACATCTGCTAACAGCGATTCTACAGTCAGTCGGTAATGCTTATAAATTCCCCATTCAAGTATTCTCCACTCCGGGAGGCTGTCCACCTTCGAGGGTGCGTGGTGCGCGGGCTGCAAGCAGCCCGCGAAGCATCCCAGGGCAGAAATCTTCAGTCATTTGAAAATGCGTTAAAATTCCCCGTCAATTTGCTTTTATCTGCTAACAGCGATTCCACAGTCAATCGGAAGTGCTTATAAATTCCCCATTCAAATATTTTCTATACCGGGGGGCTATCCACCATCGAGGGTGCGTGGTGCGCGAGCTGCAAGCAGCTCGCGGCTCATCCCAGGGCAGAAATCTTCAGTCATTTGAAAATGCATTCGAATTTTCTGTCCATTTGTTACATCTGCTAACAGCGATTCTACAGTCAGTCGGTAATGATTATAAATTCCCCATTCAAGTATTTTCCACTCCGGGAGGCTGTCCACTTTCGAAGGTGCAGGTGCGTCTCATCCCGGGGCAGAAATTTTCAGTCAATTGAAAATGCATTCGAATTTCCTGTCCATTTGTTACTATATGCTAACAGAGATTCTACAATCTACAGTCAATGATGAAAAATCATTGATTCCCGATGAAAAATACACTAAAAAGTATTAAATAAAAAATAACTACGTTAAAAAAACCGACTTCAAAAACGGAAAAGTAAAAAATAAAAACGATTTAATATACCTACTTAATTACTACATAATATTTAGTTGTGCTATTTACCTTACTTGCAACTCAAGAACTACATTATTCGCAATACAAAAATACGCTATTTTCAATACAAAAACAGAGAGTAGTGTGCTACTATTGGTGTAAGTCCTACGCTTATAAAGCGTGAACGATTGGCTTATTCACTCAATAAAATATTTATTTATTTATTTAAAAGACATCACATGCCATTACAGGACAATGCCCAATGCGACAGAGATACAATTTTATAAAACAAAAAAAAACTTAACTAAATTAAAATAACATACATAAATTAACAAAGAAATATAAGCTTTGAATAACTTCTTAACAAAAACAGATTAACTGTACTATCACCCTTGCGAATGCAGTTTAATATGTGTGAAGATGTATAAAACATATTGAAAACTTCAGTCTTTTTAGTAGCGTCGATTAAAATCAAATTCATTATGCATTAAAATTCCCCGTCAATTTGTTATTATCTGCTAACAGCGATTCCGCAGTCAATCGGAAGTGCTTATAAATTTCTCATTCAAATATTTTCTATTCCGGGGGGCTGTCCACCTTCGAGGGTGAGTGGTGCGCGAGCTGCAAGCAGCTCGCGGCTCATCCCAGGGCAAAAATCTTCAGTCATTTGAAAATGCATTCGAATTTCCTTTCCATTTGTAACATCTGCTAACAGCGATTCTACAGTCAGTCGAAACTGCTTATAAATTACTAATCAAATGTTGTAAAATTTTTGAAACGTCTTATCGATAGCGGGCAGTGACTTTTCATAATAAACTGTTCAAGAGTTAACCTAACACGCTCGTCGCTTCGCTCCTCGCTACCTATGTATTTGAATATTTAGGCCGGCCGCTGCCGCAACTCGCTCGCTTCGCTCGCTTGGCTCGTGCGATAGGTAGTTCAAAAGTTAACCAAACACGCTCGTCGCTTCGCTCCTCGCTACCTATTTGAATATTTAGGCCGGCCGCTGCCGTGACTCGCTCGCTTCGCTCGCATGGCTCGTGCGGTAGTTCAAAAGTTAACCTTACACGCTCGTCGCTTCGCTCCTCGCTACCTAAACTGCTTATAAATTACTTATTTAAATATTGGTAAAATTTTTGAAACGTCTTATCGATAGCGGGCAGTGACTTTTCATAATAAACTGTTCAAGAGTTAACCTAACACGCTCGTCGCTTCGCTCCTCGCTACCTATTTAAATATTTACGCCAGCCGCTGACGTGACTTGCTCGCTTCGCTCGCTTGGCTAGTGCAGTAGTTCAAAAGTTAACCTAACTCGCTCGTCGCTTCGCTCCTCACTCTTTCTTTCAATATTTACGCCGGCTGCTGACGTGACTTGCTCGCTTCGCTCGCTTGGCTAGTGCAGTAGTTCAAAAGTTAACCTTACTCGCTCGTCGCTTCGCTCCTCGCTACTTCTTTGAATTTTTACGCCGGCCGCTGACGTGACTTGCTCGCTTCGCTCGCTTGGCTAGTGCAGTAGTTCAAAAGTTAACCTAACACGCTCGTCGCTTCGCTCCTCGCTACCTATTTAAATATTTACGCCAGCCGCTGCCGTGATTCGCTCGCTTCGCTCGCTTGGCTCGTGCGGTAGTTCAAAAGTTAATAAATATTTATTACTCCGGGAGGCTGTCGACCTTCGAGGTTGCGCGGTGCGCGAGCAGCAAGCAGCCCGCGGCGCCGTCTTTTGCCGTTGCTATTCAATTACCCTTCCTACTATGGAAATTTCCATACAAAATTTTCGAAAAAAAAAATTTCGCTTTTTACCAAATATTTTTACATGCCTGGAAGCGGACCAGGTTTTGAAGCATTTTTTACTTCGGCGACCCCGCCCTACCTGCCACCGGTTCAGAGAGCCGTTGAATTTCGTGATGTATGGAAAATGGAAACCGAGGGTCGGAGAGAAATTCTGAGTATGCAGTTTTGTAAATATGGCCGATTAGAGCACAGAAGTCAATTTTCAGACCGATCGTAAAGTAACCGGCGCCACCAACTTGCTTTGAAAAATTGGCCATTTTTGAAAAAAAAATTGCGTCCAATTTGAAATTTCTCGATTGCCCTGGGAGCGCCCCATCTTCCTGATCAATTTTTAGTTCTACACCCCCCGGCTATCTAGTGCCGTTTTGGAGAGCCGTCGAATTTCGCGTTGTATGAAACTCGGAAACCAGCGATAGAAACTCGATTATGAGTATGCCATCTCAATGTGCGGCTCGACTAAAGCCCCTGTGCCAAGTTTCAGCGTGATCGGACCAGAGATGACCATTTTAGAATTTGTATGGCGGCGGCCATTTTTTCCGCCATTTTGAATTTTTTTCACTATCTGTGGTAATTGCTCGAGGTCTACTACAACTTTAGTTTGAGCACCCCAGATGTAGCTGCTACCGTTTGCGCGGGCCGTTGACCGTCTTCGAGAGATGAGGGAAAGTTTAAGATTTCGGATTTTTCTGGATATCCTGGGAGCTGGGCGAGTACGAATGCATCATTGGTGTATTTCTCCATTGCACCACCTCGTCTAAATTTACGTTTTTATGTTTGCGCCAAAAATGGAAAAATTCCAAAATCGAGCGTCCCACTGTAGCTCCCTGGTAGCGTCCCAGGGTGGTGATCATTTTTAGTTCCGGGACCCCCCACCCAACTCGCACCGTTTCCGCGGGCCGTTGGATTTTGCGTTGTATGAAAGTTGGAAACTGGGACCCGGAGCCACTCGAACGGGGCACCGATCGATTCGCCGGCTCGAACAGAGCACGTGTGCCAAATTTGAGACGTAAGGATTCATAAACGGCGATTTTGGCAAAGTACGGCGGCCATCTTGTTTTCGCGAAAATCCCCATTTTTCCACCACCCCTGGTAATCGCCACCAGTTCCGAGCATTTTTTGTTCAGACACCCCCCCTCCAGGTATCACCGTTTTTGCGCACCTCCAGGGGTCCACCCTCTTGTCCAGGGTGTTGGAGTTCGCTGTATTTTTCCGGTGGTCACTGGGAGCACCTCTACACGTCCACGTCGAAATACCCCCAACTTTCCACGTAGTTTCCGAGAAACCCGATGTCAGTGAGTCAGTCAGTGAGTGGTAGTGTAGCTTTATATATTATAATAATAATAATATTACATCTCATTTTGATCTATAGATATAAAAACTCATTTCGAAATCTTGATTACATCAAAAGCCTGATGTTCTGAAATCTAATAACAGTTCTTTTAATGAATAACATGCTCATTTGTTTTTCTTTATTATATTATATCATTTGGGTTTATGTATTCAGTGATTTAAAATGATAAATATTGGTATAATGAAATAAGAGAATCCTTGTCATGATAACCATGAAGCTCCCCATTCCAAACAAACAATGGGGAATATTCATGTTTTTCTTTTTTGTCTTAAATTAATAGTTTACTATTTTTTAAAGCAGAAAAAAATATTAATGGGCTTCAAAATACTCTAGATATTTTTAAAAATGAAATTCAAAACTTTAAAAAAATTTAAGCAGTTCAAACGCCGCCATTGTGCGCGCGCTTTTCGTGACGTCACATGACACGTCCAGTGGGTGTTTACCTTAGTGTTTACTATGGAGTGATGAGTACAATGTCGTATCAGATGACGTCACATTTCGTTCGACCTGTCGTGGCGCGTTTTGGAAGTTTGAATTTCGCTCCCTTATTTTGCACTTTTTGAATATTATTTTAGGGGTTTAAATAATAAGTAAATAAAAGAAAATCCTTTTCATTATAATATTACGATAATAAGTATTCGAGAAAAAAATATTTTAGGCCATTTAAAATTTTATGCATATTCCCTATTGCAACAACTAATTCATTTTAGCGTTTCAACCCAACTTATCAGCTAGTTGTGATTTTTTTTCTTTTATTTGCGTCTACAGCGCTTATTTTTTCTTCCTTTAAGAACAAAGAAAGCCACGTTATAAAGAGAACAGCAAACTTGTCAAAGTGCAAACTACATAGCACTGTAGTGACTCGAATTGTCTTTTTGTTTGTCCCAAAGGAGTGTTTATATTAAAGGGATACAACTTTATGGAATATTTACGAGCATACTGTTCAAGTGAAGTTAGGTGAAACACGTATAAACTTGGAAAGTGTTACATATTTAAAATTGAATTCTATTTGCATTTTATTTTAGTATTTAGTATCATGTTGGAAATGACGATTTTTGAAGATGCCTTGGACAGAGGATTATTCACTGTATTTATTTTACAGATGAATACCTAATTTCGACATTCTTGGTTTAACATCGTAGGTACCTAGTGTAGTGTAAAGGAGCTTGATCATCTAGTAATGACATTTTAGCCGTCTTCTGCTAGACGATGTTTTAATTCAATGTGTATAATCTATATATATAAAACTCAAAGGTGACTGATATAGTGATCTATCAACGCACAGCCCAAACCACTGGACGTATCGGGCTGAAATTTGGCATGCAGGTAGATGTCATAACGTAGGTGTCCCCTAAGAAAGGATTTCCCGAAATTCTTGCGGGAACGAGGAAAAACGGGGATGCACGTACAAAGTCGTGGGCGGAAGCTAGTATAATACAAGTTTTGAGCATATTATAATATAAACCTTTCATATCTATGTTTCAAAGTAAACCAAAGTCTTGCTTAGTTTACTTCTAGAAAACTGTTGCCTTTTATTTAGAGACGATGCAAAATTTTATTTTCATAAAATGTCTGTCAAAAAAAATCATTTCAACTTCTTTGGTATCCACTATATTCGACAAACATTCATAATAAAATACTTCAGTCGAAATAACCCTATCAAACGCACAATCGAGTTCACGCTTTTCTCAGCGTCTGTAGCAATTAGGAAAAAATGGGTAACTTTATAAAACAGCAAATAATAAATGTATCCAGTTTATGTGAAAGGAGGCGCTTGTAAACTGTCAGGCGACCGTCAAACTTTTCACTCAGGCCACTCGGCTAACATTTGTGAGTTCGTTGCATTATCGCTGCCATCTCGAGTAGCTTAGATCTGATTTAGACTGAAGTCTTAGATAAATAATGTACTTACATAAAGGTAAGTAATATATAATAATGTAAAGGATGTTTGACAGCGAATGTTCACAATTAGTTAGGAAATCTGTAGCAGTTTCGTCTCACTCTCATTATAAAACATAATGAGTACGTTGGTCTAAAAAAGAAAATATTTTTTCGTATTATGCATGATGTTATGGACTACTGATCAAATCTAAATGATGTTTTTCAGATTTTAATTTAGTATGAAAATAAGCGTTTATTAGCTTCAAGCTTGCTTCTTCTAATAACTTCTAATCTTGAGAAATTCTTGACATAAATTACAGACAAAGTGCAAGAAGAAAGCTCCCGACTATAAGTATCTCATAGATAAATTATTACCTATTGATAATTTATAAGAAAATATATAGATACTTAATATAGATACTAATAGAGGTATAGTAGTATAATTATCTCATTATTTGTATGATCTTCTACAGATGGTGTTGATAGCAATATCAAAAAGTGACGCTTTTGCTTTTCATAAATTGAATTTTTAATCACAAAAAGGGCATAGATTAATTAAAAAAAAGTTAATAAAACATCGTTAATGAATGTTGAATGACACGATAAATAAATCCGAACGTAGAAACAAAATATTTACGTGCTGCAATATATTTACATTCATGTTAGTTATCGGTTAGTTTATGTATGGTTATTTTCATATTAAAACTTTCCATCTCGGGCGGTATATTATGCGGCGCATAAAAACTTTATTCTGTGGTTAAACGCATTAAACAGTTAAAATTTCTTCTGTTTACTGCAGCGTGTTTATGGTCAGTGTTACTTCTGTACTATATGGACGTTCTGTTACGTCTGGACCGTATAAATTTGATATTTACCAGCATTGAATTTGGTAGCTCTTTTGTGCTTGAAGTAAGTTAATACAGCGCATAACTATACTAGGTATTTTAAATAGAATTATTAAACGCAGAGTCCCGTTTCACTACGGGATATTTCTGGGATAATAAAGTTGTAAAAGATCATTGTTGAGATCGATAACACTATTCTTGTTTATTATTTTAATAATCCATACTAATATTATAAATGCGAAAGTAACTCTGTCTGTCTGTCTGTTACTCAATCACGCCTAAACTACTGAACCAATTTGCATGAAATTTGGTATGGAGATATATTGATACCCGAGAAAGGACATAGGTATCGTTTATTGCGAAATATGTACCACGGGCGAAGCCGGGTCGGACCACTAGTTAAATATAAGTTTAAAACAGCACTCGGACATACGCAAACTTTCTAAACTCAGGTACAAAATCATAAGACCAAGGAATTTTGTAGAAAATGTGACGGATGTTAATTTTAATAAGTCGCATCTGGCGCACGTTCATGTTATCGTTACAAAGTTAATTATGTATGTCAAATGAATTTATTTAGTAATCTCCTTGTTAGGCAACAGTGCTTTATGGCGTCTCATTACAGTAATTATGTAAACAGGCACGTTCAGAAAATTATATTGGACCACGCCAATTAGCGAACGAAACATTTTTCCAAAAGTATGATGTTATGAGCACGATATTTATTAATTATTTTAATTGGCTATTAAAACTTAGAACTTGGTGAAAACAAGATGTTTTTATCGTTTCTGTATTCGTTCATAAGACGAAGTATACTAATTTGCGGAAAATGTTTATTTAGTAGAGCAAATCTTTATTTACCTATTTTCAATGAGAAATTACTGGAAACGGTTGTATTTCGCGGACAAATTCGTTAAACGAATAATTTCATCAATCTTATATTCTATCAATTCTGTAATTGGTTGTTCAGATAAACATTATTCTGAGTATTGTTATTATAATAAAAACTTTAATGAACATCTAAAATCTAATATAGAATAATAAAAATATCATACGATCTACACAGCTTCATTAATATGTATTTAATGATTCGATTAAATAATTTAAAAATAGGTTTACGGTTGTAAAACACATTCATGTACCTACCAGAAGCGACCACCGATGCATAATTATTATTCTGGTTACAATTTAATTACCACCCACTGATTATGCGTCGGGAATGTGTTTTCATTTTTAATTTTACTCCTGTGGAGAAAATGTCGACTTTTGATTTATGAAAATATTTGTAATGTTATGTGTTCAGTGTTTACGTTGTGTTTATATTGTTTTCTAATAGTCATATAGTATTAAATTTTTGTTAAGGAATTTAACAGCTGATGTTTAACAGTGTGTTAAATAAAATAGTGAATAAATTAAATTTCAAACATAATCAAATTTAACAAGGTTGGCTTCGTCAACTTATCTTTTAGAATTTTTAAATAGAGCACTAAGTATATTTTAAAAATATAAAACATAATTTTAGATATTCAAGAAATAATTTTTGCTAATATTTTAAAATTTTAAAAATGATAATTAGCTAAGAAGGATCTGAGATGTCAATGACAACGAAATAATTATACATATCAGATTTTTTGCTTAATTTATTACTGAGATGGAACGAGACCGGTCGACGATGGTTTTATTTGATAAAACATGTTTATTAGTAGACATTAATGAAATATTATTTTTTTAATTACCTTTTTATTTTATATCTATTATTTGAGTTCTGACAATAATAAATGCTCATTTTCGAATATTAAAAATTTGATGTCGTCGTCGTTGGCCTATTTAATCTGTGGTATATATACAGTTACATAAGTGATGTATAAAGGTTGAATTTAACTTTACATTTCCCTTCGTATAAAGACAATATCTTTGTCTTATTTGCAATACTAATAAATGGGTTCGTAATATTCCAGTATCGTTAATTTGCCAACACATTTTGCTACGGAACAAGGGAACTCGAGTGGCATTCAAATTACGTCCATTTCGAGCTATTTCGAGACGTCACTCCAAATCGATGTCATGATGCGCGGCAATCAATATCCACTGTCAGGCGACTCGTCTAATTACCACTAGTGCCAATAGAGGGCATGGCTCGAAGACTAATGGAGGTTGTTGGTCGGTAATTGTGAGCAAAATATACACTAATCACTCTCATTTTAATAGAATGTCAGAAAATGCGTGTTTTGAGTATGGTGCGAATAACATATACTTTTTTTTTTTTTTTTTTTTTTATAGTGGGGAAATCTTCCAAAGATACCCACGGCCCCCGGGCAAAATAGGAATACTTCTAGTGTATCATCATTTATATTGTGTGGTTATACTTATATTAGTTATTATTTGAATCAAACGTTGGATGGATTGTCGTGTTCGAATATAAATGTTAGACATTATAAGAAGGATTAGGATTGCTGTTATTAATTACTTACGCTGAAGAAATATAATTATTTGATTAAAAATATTACTAAAATTTTATTCATTTAATCATATTTAGGAGGGCATTTATACAATTTCGAAGTTTTCGGCTGGTACAGCGTGGTAGAATTTATTGATGATGCCTACAATTTCACCAAGCAGTTCCTTGATGATTGGTCCTCCAACTTCAGTCACCATATCTTTCCAGCTGTGGTTCATGATTTCTTGGATAGGCTTGGCTGAAAGGAACAATATAGACATAAGAGTGTGTTGAATATCCTTAATAATTATGTATTAACTACATTCTTTTCTATATTAGAGCGGTAAAAATAAGAATCTTTTCTGTAGATTTCCTTTTTTATTTTAATTTTATCAATAACTAAGAATATGCAAGGAAAGAGGGAGTAGTTTTACGTTTACAGCATGATTTAATCTAACACTAGATTATGATTATTAACATTGATGAAAAGCCCGCAATAAGAAAAAATATATAAGGGCTGGATTCACATGCAAATGTTGCAAAAACAAGGACAAAACATGCCATTTAGAAATCTATATAATATATAAAACTCAAAGGTGTCTGATATAGTGATCTATCAACGCACAGCCCAAACCACTGGACGTATCGGGCTGAAATTTGGCATGCAGGTAGATGTCATAACGTAGGCGTCCCCTAAGAAAGGATTTCCCGAAATTCTCGCGGGAACGGGGAAATCGGTGATGCACGTACAAAGTCGTGGGCGGAAGCTAGTGTAAGATAAACAATAAAATATCCACCTCTAGCCTCATCTCCATCAAAGAGATTGTCGAAGCGAATGTCGACCTTCTCAACCAGATCATAAGAGTAGTCGAACCCGGTGATCTTCCAATGTTTCTTGCCGTCTGATCCTTGGACTGTCTTTATTTTTTGTACCACGGTGATTTTCACTCTGTCTGAAATTAAAATAATAAGTATTTTATAACAAAAATCCTAAAAAAACCGCCTCTAAATTAAAAACCTTTTTTAATTCTAAGAATGTGTTGTTCTTGCCATTATTGCTTGAATTTATTATTGCCATTGAATTAACACACGCACATATACCTGTTTTAAAAGTTTCTAATAAATTGCATAATTCATCAAATGTTAAATAATGCGAAGTTTATAATAATTATGTTGTTTTTTATTCAAAAAGTAAAAAAGTACCAAACAATATTTTATAACGATGGATGCAATACTAAATAGCCTTATTTTTTTCTATTTTTGGAAGATAATACTGAGCTAAATGAATTGAAAAGAGGCAATGACCTTGATCAAATGAATTTAAAAAAGAGCGTGTGTGCCGAGCACATGTTTCAGGAGTTAAACTTCTTTGGCAAGATTGAAAGATATAGACGCTTAAGAAATTTAAATTTCAATAAATTGGCTCTTTCGGGCTGATTATAAATAAGAAAATTTACTTACTTGTTTTGATTTCGAAGTCACCATCTCCATAGGCCTCAAAGAACAGCATTTTTCCTTTAAGATCATACTGGCCGTTAGCTTTAAGGGGACATTCCACTGTTATGGTGACTGTAGATTTATCTAAATCACGCCTGTAATTCATAATTTATAATTCTTTATTTACGATAAACATTCTATAGAGATGTTACATTTGTTTTAGTTACAGTAAGTACAGTTATACAGGGTTACTTGTAAAACACCAGCAACCTCGCAGGACAAGATAGCTAACATCATAAGTAACAACATTTGTTCTACGACTTTTGATAATTTGTTAGATTTTATTTTCATACAAAAATAAATATTCATTTAATTTTCCGTTTGAATATTATAAACTCTACGCGAATCCCAAAAATAACCTGAACAAGAAGCAAACGCGGGGAAGGGGGAAGAAGCGTGCGCGGGCGTCGCGTCGTCCTTTAGATAATGAATAAAACATAGACTTACAAAATTAGGAGAGTACAATAAAAGCTTAAAAAATCATTTAAAAATAATTTATTGCATTATGCCAAAAGTCGTAGAACAAATGTTGTTACTTATGATGTTAGCTATCTTGTCCTGCGAGGTTGCTGGAGTTTTACAAGTAACCCTGTTTATTTATTCATTATTATACATTTTATTTTCAGAGGCGGATTCTATGTGAATGAGAAGACATACCTACATTTAAAAACCGATGCAGGGTTTATTTGGATCTACTACTTAGACCTAATGGATTTCGATTATTGGAATTGATTCACATCAATCGGTACATAATGTACATATGTAATAAATAGAAAAATAGATCAGTATCTGCAGTTCGAGGTTTGAATGTGTTACATTTTAAGAACGATTAGATTATCTTAATATATATAAATCTCGTGTCACAATGTTTGTCCTCAATGGACTCCTAAACCACTTAACCGATTATAATAAAATTCGCACACCATGTGCAGTTCGATCCAACTTGAGAGATAGGATAGTTTAAATCTCAAATCGTTTTAGAGAAAGCGGGCGAAGCCGCGGGAGGTAAGCTAGTCCTTATATAAACAGAAAACTAGATCCACTTAAAATGATTATTATATTTGTTTAATAACTGAACAAACCGACTATTAACTAAAAACCTTGTCATAACTATATGTGTTTCAAGAAAATCAAAGTACCTATCAATTATTATTGTAAGTATTAAAATTATCAACTTTGAAATAAGAGAGACAACTGGTTTTAATTACAATGTTCATGAAGATCTAGTAAATTAAGGATAGAAGGTTAGGACTTAGCTCCCATTAGGGGTTAAAAGGTTATCTTTTACATGTTTTTAAATAATTATACGCTAACATATATTGCATTAAAATATAACTTTGTTACCACAGATCTATTACATAGATCTGTGTTTGTTACTATCTATTATTTCAGTATAGTCTCTGTATAGATAATACAAGAAAATTAAAAACCATTGATGTCTTTATTCTTCTTTAAAGTTGAGCACATTAGGCAAAAATGATTGGTTTAAATTTCTTGAGAGATCATATTATATTGTCTATATTCATATATTCGTTATACAGTTACTGCTATATTTCCCAGCTATTTTAGTTTTGTTTTGTTTTCATATGATTTATTTATGTTTATTGTAAACTAGCCTCCGCACGCGACTCCGTCCGCGCGGATGTCGGTCTTCGCGTGGATGGTTTATCCATTTTGAGTAACTCTGACAATGACATCTTATAAATATCTATTGTACCCAAATACGGCTAGGCCTATGATAATACGCAACATGTGTTCGCGGTTCTACAGAACAACGTCTATGGATAAAACTGAAAAATTAAGATTAATTTTTTTTCTACGTATTTTTCCAGGATAAAAAGTATCCTATTTTACGCCCAGGATAATAAGGTATAATTATACCAAGTTTCATCGAAATCGAACCGGTAGTTTTCACGTGATGCCTTCACATACAGACAGACAGACAGACAGACAGACAGACAGACAAAAATTTTTTTAATCACATATTTGGGTTTGGTATCGATCCAGTAACACCTCCTGCTATTTATTTTTTCAATATTTTCAATGTACAGAATTGACTCTTCTACAGATTTATTATATGTATAGATTGTATTTACGTTACGCTCTCAATCTTGCACTTGCTAGCACCAACAATCTTCATGTTTCTGAAGCCCAGTTTCAGATTGGCGTCATCATTACGGACGTCGTCGATGGATAGCGGGTCTGAGGGTATCACACCAAACTCCGGTATACCAGCGGACACGTATGGTATGGCGCTCTGCGCGCTGGCCAGCATGCACGCCTTGTCAGTTGGTTTACATGGCTTTATGTATGACACTAGAATAAATATTTTGTTGAATTGAACGTATGTATTACTGGCTTTCCACCCGCGGCTTCGCCCGTGCAGTAAAAAAAAAACCCCATAGATCCCGTTCCCGGGGGATTTCCGGGATAAAACCTATCCTATGTCCCGGGGTAAAAAGTAGCCTATGTCCCTTCTCGGGTATCAAAATATCTCTATACCAAATTTCATGAAAATTGGTTCAGTAGTTAAGGCGTGATTGAGTAACAGACAGACAGAGTTACTTTCTTACTACATAAGAAATCTTAATATTTTAATTTTTTTTTTATTCTCACACAATCTCGCCTGATGTTAAGTTGAGATGTGGTCTAAGATGGAACGCGCTTCCCTAGAATTAATAGATTAGATATTTAAACTTACAATCTTTAAAACATGAAGTATTGATAATAATTAAAGTTTAGAAGTTTCTTGCTTCATCTAAGTGCTGATAAATTAATACGTAGATATCATAAATGGAAAAATCCGTATGTTTGATAAGTTTTCAAGGCTAAACTACGGCAAGGATTTGCATTGTTTTGAATGAAAATAGATGAAACCCAAGTTCAAACACTGGCCACTTTTGATTATACTTAATTTGAATAATAACAAATATAATTTTAATTATCCATACTAATATTATAAATGCGAAAGTAACTCTGTCTGTCTGTTTGTTACTCAATCACGCCTTAACTACTTAACCAATTTGCATGAAATTTGGTAAAGAGATATTTTGATACCCGAGAAAGGACATAGGCTACTTTTAGTCCTGGGAAAATGACGCAATCCCGGAAATCCCACGGGAAAGGGAATTATGCGGGTTTTCTTTGACTGCGCGGGCAAAGCCGTGGGCGGAAACCTAGTTTTTATACATAAAGATTGGGACATACTACCTTAGTTTATCTAATATCTAATATACATATATTATAAAGGCGAAAGTTTGTATGGATGTTTGTTACTCTTTCACGTAAAAACTACTGAACCGATTACAATGAAATTTAGCACACATATAGAGGGTAACTTGGATTAACACATAGGATAGTTTTTATCCTGGAAATCCCACGGGAACGGGAACTATGCGGGTTTTCCTTTGCAAACGCGGGAGAAGCCGCGGGCGGAAATCTAGTAATTACCTATATATTTTACTCTATTGTTTATTATTAGTTCGTATAAAGCGAAAAAAACGTCTTAAAACGACGAATAAAATGTTAAAATGATATAAACAAATGATTCGCTTGGACATAATCTATTATACATTATAGATACTAAACAGTTGTTATTTTGACCTTCAAGACTTGCTAAAACAGGAAAGCGGCAGATACAGGTCAACATTAAAAAAATATATTTTAAATTATATTCAATGATATCCGTTTATGTGAAGGTTTTTAAACAGAAGCGTTGAAGAAGCCTTATTAGTCAAATGGAAGTGATAATTCTGTGTAAAGTATTGAGTGAATATTTATTTTTTTGTTATAAAAGGTTGCAAAATATATGGACTATTTATTAGATATTATTTAGTAAATAAAATTAATAATTTATACGGAATTACTTTTAATAAGCCACCGTAGCTAATGTAAGGTATACGATCAAATATTTATTTCAGGTAATAGTAGAAATAGATTTAATTAAATTTAATTTATAATTGTCTAAATTCTAGCAATCACTGCTTATGAAAATCAACAATAAGGTTTAACATCTTTCCTTCCTCCCTTTTAAAAATATTCCTGGAAAATGAAAGTCTAAAGCGTTAACATAAATATTTTACCTGACGCTGCATTGCAGAAAACAATGAAACCCACTATGTATATAAAATTGATTAACATTTTGAATATTATCACTATAAGTCTTTACAATGCTAAGGCCACTAAGATACTAAATCTCATGACAAATTTTACTTATTTATATGTATATAAATATACCAATTTGCATCGACGACGACAGATGTATTATTTTTTCTAAGCATTATAAAACTTGTAACCGTGTCGAAGACTTCTTGTTTGGCCATTTGTGTTATAAAAAATATAAAATATGATGATGATTGCCTGCATGATTTGCAATAATTAATTATTAATAGTAAGCAAACGTATATCATAATAATAATTATTAAAAATCATAGGAACATGAAACATCGTTTTAGTTATTTCTTCTTAAGTAGTACTTTAAAAATTTATGATATTTAAATCAAGCTCTACCATAACCCAGAGGCGACGGTTATTTTATACTACTAGCTGTTGCCCGCGACTTCGTCCGCGATTAGGTCGTTTTTCGTCATTCGTTGTTTAAAAAAAATACGTGACACTTTATTTTAAAATTTTCTTAATTATTGTCTCTTATAAAATTTAACTACATTAAAATTGAACACTCTGATAAGAAAATCTTAAAATCTGAAGAAAACATGAATGTGGTTTAAATTCTACATTACTTAGTATCAAATAATAATCTAAATTAAATGTAGATTAACAGTTTGAGCACACCATTATAGAATATGTACCTAAGTATTAAATTACGTTAGTTTACATAGTAACTTTACTAAAAACACGATGACTATCTTTCGCGCTCGATACCACAAACTAAGCATGTTTGTGGTACGTGGCCCGCGTCACTTGACCCCCATCTGGATCCATGACGATGATTCCATCCTGAAGATGATTCAGAAGATGATTCTGAAGATGATCCAGGATGATTCCATCCTGAAGATTATTTCTTTTGCCTGGAAGAAAACACCGTCGCCTAACAAATATAATGTGTTTTCTTATAAAACCGTTACATAATTTATTTTATCTACTTAAATAATGAAAATGATATATTTATATCCATTAAAAAGGGGCTTAGAAGATTCGAATCCACTTCTAACATATAAAGTTACAACATCTATGTAATTTGAATATAGACAAATAATTTTTACTCAATTAAAGGGACATTAAAAATTTTATGTCTCATTTATCCTGTTCTTTAAAATATTATACCTAATCATGACGCACGCTTAGGATCAGGTTAGACTATTAGACTCGTTTGTTTTAAGATTTATTGTATTCGAGAAGGTCGTTCAGCTGTGGTTCAGGATGTACTATGTATTTGATATTTTTGGATGTACCTTGCACTTGTTTCACAATAACAGCAAAAAATATTGATGTATTTGTATTTGTTTACTTTTTGCAAAGATAACAGAGAGGATAACATTGTTTAAATGACATATTTATAGAAAAGAACATAATGTTTTCGACATTTTATTGCAAAAAAACAATACAAAAGCATAATATGATAATATATTATGATGTCAGTGTTCGACTTCTCTTGTTATTTTTAATTTTAAGAGTAAAGCATCAAAATATTTTATTATATTAATTATATAGTTTCAATTCTTAGTACGTACTTTCGTCCACCAATCGTATATTAAAAGCATACGGTTGATTACATAAATAAAATAGTCAAACAAATCTATTTACTGTCACTAATAGAGATCTAATTTTCAAACGATGACTTTTCATACGACATACAAATTGTCTACTTAAGTTCAACTAATAGGCTTTTAAATTAGTTATTTTTATAAAGTCAAACCTTTGACCATAGCCTTGATTTCTTGTACTATTTTTAGAACTAATTTTACCCATTATACGGGTTATCACCTGATGAACAAGAAAAACCTTTCCTAAATAGATAAAAATAGATACTCTAAAGCCTTGTTTCCACTTGAGCATGCTCAGGCGAATGAGCGGCTCATTTGGCCGAGCCGCTCAAGTGGAGACGCCTGAGCACGCGCGGCCCGAGCATGCTCAGGCGTCTCCACTTGAGCAGCTCGGCCAAATGAGCCGCTCATTCGCCTGAGCATGCTCAAGTGGAGACAAGGCTTTAGGGATTTCAAATTCAACCTAGAAAGGTTTTATTCCTTAACCCATTGAGCCCTAAGCAGCCCGATCGGTCCCTAACACAATAGATTTTCTATTGTGTCTGTGGTTCCGGGGCCTGAGTTACTACAAAATGACTTTATATGTCTACTGTTAATTTTTCAACAATAAAATAATAATCGACTAAAAGTATAATTAACACAACTAAGCACAACCAAAACGACCGTTACGTCCGAGAGCCCAACGGAAAGTGTCAAATCCGCTGTTCAACTCAATTTTATAACCACCCCCTCGGCCTCGGTTTGGGTTGCCAGTTGGGAATTAATTTATAACAATACATTTAATTGTGCTAATTCACATAATAAAAGCACTATTTGTATTATGTATACCCATGTAGGCGTAAAATAAATAATAGCAGGAACAGTGCCTAAAAATTCTTTGATTTAACCACAGATTACAAAATAGTTTAAACGTTAGTCAATTATAAAACGTCCCAATTAAATCCTTCAATCTATTAAATCTTCAATCTAAACTTGAATGAGTTTATGATTACATCATTAATGTAAATTATATCATGTAAGAAATAAGTTAAATAAAAAAAAATGAGCAACTATGGAGTTTCTTGCCGGTTCTTCTCTGTAGATACCTAGGTACTGGTTTTTAAATCGGTGATAATTATAATATTGTGTATTGTATAACGTGAAGCCTGTTTGTTAAATCGTGTGCTGGCTTCTGATGCCACAATTGATGTTTATTCTTGGTTTATTTACTGTTAGTACAATGAATAATTCTGTTTAAATAAATAAATAACTGTATTGATTGAAAAGTGCTTTAAAAAAAAGTCTAATTGAATCAATAAATGTTTGAATTTCAGTTTAATATGTACAATACTAGTTCTACCAATATCATGCTAACCCACTAGTGACTAGGTAGTTATACGTAAGTAAGTTAGCAGTTAGTACGTTACAGCAGCTTTGCCAGGTAAGTGGTAAGGTTGGCGTTGTGGTGAGCTGGCACGTTCAGCACACAGCAGTCGATTAGATTGATACAGCTGTGCAGGGTGCAATCATTGGATTTTGCAAATAATTTTTAAAACTGGTGGCGAAGACAACAGGTATGGTAAACGTGTAGGTATGGTAATACATAGTGATGTAGCGTGATATTAAAAATATAATAAATTATTGTGGTTTAAAGAATCGAAACTACGTAGAAAATGATAAAGACTATATTAACATTATGTATTGCAAAAATGAGAAACAGAACACACACTATTTTTACTTCTAGATGTAAGTAAACTTTAGTTTTAGCACAGAATATAATATAATAGTACTTGGTTTTAGTTACTACTTACTTATAATATAATTTCTAAAATGTTGTCTCTTATTTTTGCCATACATAGATAGATACCTATAAAGAAACGAAAGAGTCAATTCGTTTGAAAGTTAATTAATTAAGTTTATAAGCAAGGGACTATTCGGTTTATTATTTTGAATAATAAAAAAAGTAATTCAATAAATTGGAAGGGGAACAGGTTACGACTTACGTTCATTCGATCATCAAGGGTTATTTTTAAATTAATTATTTGACCTTGGAATTAATCAAAGCGTCTTTGAATTTGAATTAGTCCCAAAAATAGAATAAATTTATTTTGGCCTGAGGTAAATCTTTGTTGGCAGGTTTCTGAAGTGTACGGAATAAAAACGTGATTTTGGGGTTGTGACCTTTTTCTGTTTGATATTTTACTTATAATTACCAAATAAAAGTAAGATGAAAATTCTGACTATTGCATTTTCTCGTTTAAGCCGATGAATGTTTTTAAAGTATTTTAATGTTAAGTTCATACGTAAAAAAAAAACAGAAATTAATATAGTACATACAGAATTTCACAAAGATAATTTTGTAAAAGAAATATAATGGACATGACCATATTACCATTTCAAAAATAGGTTACTAAAAGTATGCACAAGCAGGATTATTTCATTCGTTTCAGAGAAAACATAGTAATTCACACTGCAAGTGCACTAAATATAATGCATTCATAATATAAAAGTTCGCAAGGATACCGCCTTAAATTCATTCTCTCATTTATATCCCTTAGCTGTATCATATATTATAAGGTGTTCCATACATTTATAAGGTATCGGCTCGTAGCTACATGCACTAAACTCCGAATCGGAGCTTAGAACATGATGAATTTTGTATGAAATAGCGGATGCATTCGGGAGAAAAGATAGATGGTATATCCAACGTTACAACGTATAACATTATATTATGGAATATTTGTGATCGAATTTGTGTTCATTTCTTAAATTTCCCAAGCGACTTGCAGCTTAAATTGGTTTCAAACTTGAGAGCATTTAATAGCGTAGTCATATTATTGTTCGTATGCAATGAGATTACAATAACAATGTATTTCTAAATCTGTATGGATTCCTTTTTCCCCAACAAACAAGTTTAAGTGAATTAAAAAAAAAGTATCTACGTTACAAATCCATACTAATATTATAAATGCGAAAGTAACTCTGTCTGTCTGTCTGTTACTCAATCACGCCTAAACTACTGAACCAATTTGCATGAAATTTGGTATGGAGATATTTTGATACCCGAGAAAGGGCATAGGCTACCTTTTATTGCGAAATATGTACCACGGGCGAAGCCGGGGCGGACTTCTAGTTATAAATATATTCCATGAAAGCGTTCACAAACAGCAGCGATAAAAACAATTAAAACGGCAGAATTCTTTGTAAAATTTAAAGGATATCCAGATATTGAGAGGTAACAGGATTCTTATGATAAATAACGGTAATCCATCACACGCAGGGAGAATCACGCGCGGCTGTGTGAAAAATCGGTTTTGTATCGGAAGATATATCGATTTCATTATACCTATCAACGACATGTGGAACTTTTAGCTAAATTATTTTGCGGATTAGTTCTAGGTTTTATATAAATGATCTTTATTTGATGAATAACCTAATTATGAATTCAAAGACGTAAATCTATTTCTTGTTCTATAATTTTTTAAAACTAAGTTGAATAGTATTTTCTAGGGTTTGATTTTACGCGAGTATTATACATGTGCGAGTATTATGCGAGCGTGGTCACGGGGAGACTGTGGACAGTCTCCCCGTGACCACGCTCGCTGTAAAGTGTTCGAAACGTCGGGAAAATAATATAATGATTAAATCGCGTTTAAAATCCGTTAAAAAGTCTTTAATTTCTAAATACTAAGTTGAATGCTAAGCTTATGAGCTAGATTATATTTAAAACTAGCTGTTCCGCGCGGTTTCACCCCCGTGGCTCCACTCCTGTTGGTCGTAGCGTGATGATACATAGCCTACCTACCTTCTCTTCCTTCTCTTTCTGATACATACCTTTCTCGATAAATGGGCTATCTAACAACGAAAGAATTTTTCAAATCGGACCAGTAGTTCCCGAGATTAGCGCGTTCAAGCAAATAAACAAACTCTTCAGCTTTTTAATATTAGTATAGATAAGTAAATCACGCTAGCAAAAAATCTGTTTCGTTAATGTGCATTCAAATACATTATAAATATTTTCTTACAGTTAACTTGACGAGAGCACATTTCAGTTTCAGGACTTTCACGCTTTCCTCGTCATTTTTTTTCTTTCCTTTTAAACGAAAAAATAAAAATGTTCACTAATATTATAAAGATATATAGAATATTACATAAAGTATTATCTGGACCCGCAGAACTTAATTTGCAAAAATTATCTTATCGATTAAAAGCTGCATTATTTGTGAACAAGATGCTTCTTTATAATTTTTTATCATGTCTCAACCTAGCCCCTTGCCTTTTTAAATGCTGTTACTCATAAACAACATTTAAGTGCATTGTAAAAGCTCAAAATAAACGTGCATTTCAAATTGAGGATTATACGCTGTAATAGCTACATTTTATGTTCATGGCGTAAGAAATTTAAAACAAACGGGGACATTTAACGCAATGCAGGAGCGCAGTAAACACTAGTTTATTCGCAACTAAATCCTCGGAAGGTCCTCGTACCTAGTATAGTTGGTACAGTATATAATATTCTGTGGTAGTATAGTATATTAATTTATCTGTGCTCGCATAAAGCAATGAAGAGTAATGGGATCTTTACATGTGAGTTCACGTTTTTGTGATTTTAACCACACCTGTGTTTGTACGTAGCTTCTAGTTTTTATCGTTATTATAGAGTAGGTACCTAGTATTGTTGAGTAGGTAGTAGTAGTAGCAAGGCGAGTCGTATCGACTCTTTTTTGAATTGATTTTTTTTGTTGATGAAAATGCCAATTTTAAATTTAGCGTATTTCAAATTTAGCGTATTTAATTTTTAAATTTAGCGCATTTATATTTAGCGTAATGTTAAATTTTTAACACAAATTAATTACAGTTACAGTTTTTTGATTGGCATTGTAACTTAAAAAAAACTTTAAGTTAATAATATATTATTTATTTATTCATCTGATTATAACACCAACTACGTAATATTCGAACATAACAGTAACGAGTTTATTGGGAGTCCAATATTACTATGCAACGATAAATTCTCTGAATGTCATACAAATCCCTGAGGAGTATTGATTTTGTTCCGTCTAATGTTGGGGTTGGTACATTGTCATTTTATCTCACGATTCCCTCTTTCGATTGTGTACTTGTCACTCTGACGGGTATCACGATCAATATAAAACAAGGGGGCTATAACTACCTATAACTACAAACTATGTACCTACGTCTCTTATTTGCAGATTTTAGTAGAGGGTATGTTTTTTTCTGTTCCGTGGTACAAGACATCTCATGTTCGATGTTTGTGGCATGTTTGAGCGACTGCAGTTTTTAAATTAGTTTGCATGTCATGGGTCCCCTTCACAATTGGGAGCGTTGGCCCAACAAAAGATCGTCGATGCTTGTCGCCATTATGACGACTACGAATAAATATCTACAATGACGGCCGATCATAGACATAAGCCTTCTACATTATCGTGATTGCCTCTACTCGCCCAACACTGCGAATTGTTAAAAGGGCCTATAAAATAAGGAGACTATAACCACCGCCACTACAACAAAGTCCTCCAACGCGTCTCTGTCTCATGGAAAGCGTGGTTCTCGAGGAAGGTTTTACATTATCATTTGTTAAGTTTCAGATATCGCGGGCACAGCCGGGCGGAAATCGAAAGGTATTGAATATTAATCAATCAACTAAAAGTGTTAAAATAATGGAATAAAATATACATAAATAGTACGGTGAATTAATCAAAGGTCTTCGAGTAGTGCCTCCAATAGCAGCCCTCATCATTATTGTGGAGTGCGTTGCTAACCCCACTCTCAACACGTTGTAATTATTTGTGAAAGTTTTCTCTAGTAAGGCGGATTGCTCACTGGAGTCAGGTGACTTTATTTTATAGACTGAAAAATAAATTTCTAATGGAAATCGTGTATAAATATATATTGAAGATATATTCTGAAAAAAAGTTTGTATTTCAACATATTTGTCGGTTCAGACATTTGTTTTTTTATTCCAGCGGTAAGTAACACCCAAATTATAATTCAAATCAATTATAATAGGTATCGGTACCTAGCAGTAGCAAGAAATAATTTAAAAATATCATCAGATAAGAATTCCTTTCTTATATTTCTATCTCCCGTAAGAACATAATATGTCTCCTTAACGACGCAGAGAAAATTCTATAGAATGTTCTCGATCGCTCTCTCATTTATATGTTCTGTGGAAAGAGATCTTTAGTGTCGACGCAGCGAGGGTCGACCGTCAAAGACCTTTTGTCGTGTTTACAATTAAGCGCATCTCAACTTGTTTCTTGAACTAAATTTAATGTACATTTATGCAAGGTAGCAATTAGTGACACTAATTGCTTAGTCGTTCTGATGGGGTTGCATACAAAAATCTCTTATTATGAATTTAGCTTAGTTAAGCCGAGGGTTGCAACGTACTTTAAATTAGTTTTGAGTTGCCGACGGAGTTTTAATTATCTTCATTTTTTTTATAATGTTTCCTTGTGTGCATTTTTTTATAAATGCTTTGATGTTGTTTTTTCTAGCACAAATAGTAGCATTTCATTGAGATGTTGTAGGATTTGTTTTAAACATTCTACGTTTACATTTAAATTATCTGAAATAAAATAAAAGGTATGAAACTGCAAAACTAGAAGTCGACACTTTGTGAAAAGTCACAAATAACTTTCACAAGAACACTAACATAGAAATATAGAGCTTTTGTTGAGTATAGTTTCTCAAGTGTACGGCATGATGTTATATTTTACCTATTCGAAGTCTCGGCCATAAAGTATACGTGTTGTATAATAAAAAGTTTTTACATAAAAAAAAGATATTACTATCAAACTGGTCTTATCAAGGTTATAGAGAATAGATATGCTTTTAGGTGTTGCTTTTTTTATTGTAGCGTAATTAATTGTCTAAATTCGTGAAATAATAAGTATATTGTAAAAAGTTGACTGCGTTGTTGAAGAATTATAATTTTACGTATAAAATAACTTGCATGTTTGTCGAATATATTTCATGAATTTAAATAATGATTCTTATATAAGCTGCTTAGATTAAATACGGTCTATGGATTTTTTCTGTTGTTTTTCATATCATTAATCCTCTATTGTGTTCTTAATTCTAGTTTAGTCTTCTAGTCTCTACTGCACCTATAGGAATTATTATGAATATCTAAATTCTATTTCTACCTCTATTGTGTCCTAAGTCTCTTACTGTACCCATAGTACCATTAATATCTGTATTCTATTGCATTTACTAAAGCACTATTTGTGAGTACCTAGCGCGTAAGTCACCTGCTATCTACAGGGTTCGTGGCTTCACGTGACACTTCTCAGACACTCCCGAATAGAATATTCATGTCGCATCCGACTTCGCTTAAGTTTCTCTCGTTTTAATTACGTGCTCCAGCAATAGTCGCCTGGGGAAGTTACAACTGATCTATTAAAGCTTAATTAGGTGTGTGAGACGAGTGTGGCCGAAGTTTTAGCGTTTGGTTCGGGAGTGGGGAAGTGTTCATAATGTATAAGTTTGTCTGTAATATATTTGGTATGGAATTGGAATTAACAAGAGTGTGAGACAGGTACTGCGGCGTGTTCGAGGTGGGAAATGTGCATTGATGGCAATATTTTTTCAATAGAAATATAATTGAGAATTTTCCTTGAAACTCTATATAGAGGTATCGTCAAAGGACTGCTTTCCGACGCCATTTTTCCAATATGTTATATGGCGGCGGGAGCGAAAAAGATACGAATTGGAAAAGCTGAAATTCGACAAAAGCACATCAAGAAATATATAATTAACTACCCGCTTTCAAAACTCCTAGAAAACTACCCAATGATTGGATAATTAAGTCGTTAGGCATATATATTCATTTCTTTTCGTAATTTTACAAAGTATGTACGTAGAATTTATAAAAACATGCATTAGGAAACTTCAAGAGCACAGACACAGAGCATTCAGACATACCGTTAAGCGACTTACTAATGCACTAGGGGCTTGAATTTATTTCATATGAAAGGTGTAACATATTTATGCACTTTGCAGGAACTAGCGAGGAATAACAGATGCTTAATGCGCATTTCAATTGAGGCGAGTCTGTTCAGTATATTTTTTAGAATGAGGTAATAGTTTAATGTATGTGCTCTTGCTTTGTTACTTAGAAACGTGCTGAAAAGTGCTTATAATGGCTTGCTAAAATATTTGAATTAAATCATACGTATAAATTATATGTTTATGTTATTATAAACTAGCTTCCGCCCGCGACCCCGTCCGCGCGGATGTCGGTCTTTGCGTGGTTTATTTCTCCATTTTGAGTAACTCGGACAATGACATCTTATAAATATCTATTGGACCCAAATACGGCTAGGTCTATAATAATACGCAACGTGTGTTCGCGGTACCTACTACAGAACAACGTCTATGGATAACTGAAAAATTGAGATTAATTTTTTTTCTACGTATTTTTCCAGGATAAAAAGTATCCTATTTTACGCCCAGGATAATAAGGTATAATTATACCAAGTTTCATCGAAATCGAACCGGTAGTTTTCACGTGATGTCTTCACATACAGACAGACAGACAGACAGACAGACAGACAGACAGACAGACAAAAATTTTTTTAATCACATATTTGGGTTTGGTATCGATCCAGTAACACCCCCTGCTAGTTATTTTTTCAATATTTTCAATGTACAGAATTGACCCTTCTACAGATTTATTATATGTATAGATGACATTTTACAAAGGTATCATATATTTTTTCTTTATTTATGGACGCAACACGAATAGCTTTTCCAGAGTTCTTAACTTTTTTTAATTGGCATATTGGATAAGCGCTTTTTCATATTTCTAATTAAGCATGATGCGCCCACATTATTTAACCTTTCACCAGTTCGGCAATCTATTATTTCATACCATAGAATGAAATAAAACCCATCAAATATATTGTTCTCATTTACTTTTACTTTATATATATACTAGAGACAACTGTAAACTATGCTTTACTTCAATTCTAATTAAGATACATTCTAAAAATCAATAAACAGGACAAATAATTTTTCTCAAGTTTTTGCGTATGTATGATTCCTTTACGCTAGGTTTTGAAGGGATTCCTACATGAGGGGAGTAAAATATAGGGGAATTACTGCAAGTAGACTAAGCCGCAGGGGTTCGACAAGTAGTTTATTACATAGAGAGTAAAATTCTTTACCTGGATATTAAATTGCATAACGATCGTGGAAATTGCATAAAATGTTTTTGCAGTGCAATTTTTTGTAAGTATTAATATTTCTTTGACATATGAAATTCATATGCTATATTTTTATTGAAATTATTTTTATTAATTTGTAAGATAGTTTAATTTCACAGATTAGAATTTTCAAATAAAATAATCTTTAGATTCATTTATGAACAGAAAAATCGTAAAAAATATGCTATTATCACATTGTAAAGATTAAAATATGTATTTGTATAAAGAATAAAGTATTCATGGAAAATTTAACGAGATAATTAGTCAAATGACATACAAATATTCATTGTTTAATATAATTTAATTTTAAATTAAACTAAATTCGTTGGTAACCTTCATTTTGCCACACATCGAGATCTGATCGTTGATAACGTAAAAAAACATAATTAAACAAGAAAACCAAACACTAATATTATATAATCATATTAATTCTCAATTAAACATGAATATTTAAAAAGGCGAAGTACTCATTGTATACTCTGACTAAATAGTCATCTAATCTACCCGCTCTCTAGCGGGTAGATTGTATATTGCAAACTGTATTCTGATTTTTGGTTCTACGTAAAATTATTATTAAGATAAAATTTCGGTCCATACATAACAGAATGAAATTCTGTACAAACCGTTTTAATTACAGCTGATGCATTTTAAATCTAGGTTTCCACATAATGCGCTTACTAAAATATATATTCAGAAATATTATAACACCGGCATTCACCATTAGTGTCGAGAAGCGAGAAATTTTAATAGAAAGTTTCGTGCAATGGGAGGTCACTACAGGGTAGGAAATACCAGAAACCCCGGATTCCCGGGATACCGTGTGATCCGAGGGAACACAGGTTTTAATTGCGAATATAATTGTTCTAGCGAAAATTACTCTGCAATCCCGGTGTAAAAACCTTATTCACGCTTCCTGTGAGCTTTAATGAGTCGGCGTGTTTATGGATTTAATTCTGGTAATAAGCATTAAAAATATGACGAAGATAGTAATAATTGTTGTGCTTTTTGTTTGGAATTATAATATCATCTAGTTTTCTGCTAGCGTGTTTCTATATATATTATAATACCACCCGCAGTGTAAATATGCGGATTATTTTTATAAGTGCTCAAAAATAATATTATATAGACATTATATCATTTTTGCACGAAAAACTGATGGCTGCATTTGACCTGAACTGATACCTTTTTTCTGTATAAGATAAAAAAATAGCAAGTTAAAACTATCTCAAAAATACCAGAAGACGACGCGACGTCGCTAAATTAAAATGTTATCAAATTACACATTCCGTATGAATAAAATTACTTTTAAAGAGTACCACTATCGAGTTTCTTGTCGATTCTCAGTAAAGCGACATTCCGAATCGTTGGCAATTTGAAAAGAATTGACTATTCATAAGCACTTCAAAGTTCCAAGTAAAAAAGTTTGTCTGAGTTGCGTCTGAGTTTAATCATTTAAACGTATGAAAAATACATGAAAGCAGAAATTGTAGCTTTCCTATGTGCCCATATTAATCGCTTCGCTTTGAGCGAACCACTTTGACTTCATTTCCTTTAATATCGACACTATTTCCAATATGAAATCTAAGGGAACTCAAGTACACCGCGCATATGCAGACGCCTCAAAGAAAACTTTATTCGCTTGGTGCGCGGAAGACGTAACGAGCCAACAAAGCTGTTATAAGGAAAAGACCGACAGGTGTTTGTATGAGTGATAAGTTATTGGCGGTTTTTGTACAAATGTGACCAATAAAAAATATTCGCCTGAGCACGTGTCCAATTTGTTCGTTATAATAATAATTAGTGTCGTCGATACGTCCTTAATTTATTAATTATGTAATACTTTTTTGGAATGAATTTTAATCCCAAAAAAGTACACGTGTAATACTTACCTATTACATGTGTTTAATTATGATATTCGCATATTTTGATTATTCATAGGTTCTGAATTCGTTATAGGTTATTTATAATCTGTATTCTCACTCACATTCATCATTTGTTCATTCAATGTACGTAGTTCATTCATTCATCATATTGTGGATAGTTTTGTGGGAAGGAAATGGGTAGGTGTTGGGATAAATTGTCTTGGGATTCTATACGATTGAAAACCTACTATTAGCAGATATACATCAACGACTTAATCGTATTAAAAAGTTTAAGGTATTTTGACTGTCATATTCAATCTCAATAAACAATTACCAAGTCTAGTTATAGTGCAACCACATTGAATCATCCGTCAATATTTTATGCAACAAGGATTATAAGATTATTTCTGTACAATAGTCCTTGAAAGTTCCTTATTACGCTTTCCGCTTTACAATGTACCATTGCAGTGCAGAGCCATTCTCCACAAGCCTCCAGACGAACCACAGATATTCAGACTAAGCGTTTTATCGTTCATTCGCAGTTAGCTTACTTCGGTTTGACGTCGTGACTCCATGGCAAGACAACGCGTAATAAATACCTGACACAATGCAGGCATTCTATTGAAACGTCGACAAATCCTCGTCTTTCAGACTATTATGAGCCAAGTATTCTTAACGTATTTACATACTTAATATTATAAAGCTGAAGAGTTTGTTTGTTTGAATGTGCTAATCTAAATCTAACCAGAACTACTGGTCCGATTTGAAAACTTCTTTCGGTGTTAGATAGCCCATTTATCGAGGAAGGCGAAAAGCTCTATTATCATAACGCTGACTAATAGGAGCGGAGCTCTGCGGGTAAAACCGCGGGCAACAGCGAGTTAAAAATAACGACGGTTAAAAAATAACGAAACTAGAAACATTGTAAAGCTTATAATAAACATGGGTTTACAGAACAAAATATGTAAACGGAGTTGACCGCAAGGGCTAATATTTTCGCGCATGACCACAAAGCTTGAGCGCTTTGTTTTGTGACCACATGATTTAAGTGGAATGTTGCGGACTGCTTTGAAATGATTCTCGTAAAGATAAAAAGGATTTTTCCCTGGACGTGAGGATTCAAGCGAAAATGTTGTGGTTTTTGGTATTGACTCCTTGGTGAAGTCGGGAGCGGGTTTAGTGTGAATAAATAACGTTTGAAATTTAAATAAGCAGTAGTTTATAACTTCTGTGAAGTGAAGATACTATTCAAATTCCGTCTTAGAGCACGGAAATTGTAATTACAGAATACACTGGACGGTATCAAGGGAACTGAGCGCGGAACACAAACCAATTTCCCTTTTTTGGGATTTTTTCTCGTCGAAATTAAAGCCCGCTTTATTTTCTACTTCATTATATTGTATTCAACGCATTTGTCTGTGCAAAAAAGCTTACAAATTACCATCTGCAACCGTTTATGTACAATTTTATTTTATTTATGATATTCATTATCTGACATAAATAATAATATTGTATCTACATGTAGAATTAAAAAAGTAACTTCCTTTATAGATTGATTATTTAGATAAATCTTCTTTAAAAACGCGATTTATTGATTGTATTATTTAACCACTCGACACATCACTTCTTGAGGTTTCCTCACCTCTAAAAGCGATGCATAGGATATCTTCACTACACAGATATACACTACATAGATGTAGGTTCAAGTAAGGATTACATAGCTACAGTGGTGTTACAGATCAATTTTGGCAGCCCAGTTTATAAGCCTCTGTGAATAGCTTGAACTGCTTGCAATGCATGAGCAATATTATTGAAACCTAATACCATCGGGAATCTCACACTTGACCCCTATTAGCATAAGATAATGGATAGCGGATTTAACTCTAATAGGCACATGAATAATTTCATTATTGATAGAGCTTTATTTAAACAGCTCCTAATTCGATACGCGTGTTTTCACTCGAATGTTAATTGAACGAAATTAGATCGAAAATTATCTCCACGTATATGTCTATTAATTATGTTGAAAATAGGGAAGGAAAATATAATTTTGTGTGATCGAAATGTGGTGCACTTCGTTACTATAATAGAAAACATTGTAAAATAATTAATCTATAGGAGAATCAAAGATTAATCAAAATTTTAAAGGTTTATTCCTAATTAAAGTTTGTTGTTTATACGAACATTAATTGCAACTGCTCCTGCTTTGTCACTGTATTTCTATGAAACTTTGAATCGAACTTAGATTAACTTCAACGTATAGTACCCACAGTACAAGTTTCTTAAGAATATAATAAAATGTATAATAACGTGTATTTATTCGAGGTCCATGCAAAGCGATCGATTTGAAGAAACTAGACAAGGAAGTCGATGACCCTTTTGCATGTTCTTTCATATTCCATTCCAGAATCCGAAGATTTGAAATAAAGACATTAATATTAATATTTGTGTACCAAGACTCGGATATCTGAGCCAACCTTATTACCATTTATAAGAACGATGTATAAAATAAGTACAATTCGGACCAATGCATTTTATTTAAGATATCTTCTAATACAAAGAGTTACGATCTTTATGATATTTCTTCTCTGAAAGATAATAAATAATTTTGACAATAAATACGGAAAAGTTTCATGAATGATATTTTTCTACGCTTTGATGTGGTTATAAACAACAATATGTTATTGGCGAATATAAATCTTCGTAGGACGCCAAAGATTTTCATTAGATTCGACGTTACTTCACCGAGTTTCTCACAAAAGAATCTGACTTACTTTTATCTCTTTAGCGGGCATTTATTGCGGTCAGCGAAAGGTCCTCCGATCAAAGAAAGGTGCTATAAAATATCTCGTAGGAAAATGCGGAAGGAAGGTTTTGTACGAAAGAGTTAGTAGGGGTTGGTTGTATCGAACTTTTGGCAGTTTCGTGAGTGGCTTTGGATAATTCGGAGAAGATTTATGGATTATATTTCCATTATTAGAGACTTATACGGTTTCCTTGTTTACAAAAAAAATAAATTATTTGGCCATTTATTATTCTGAAAATTCGATTTTCATTTCGATTTAGGTAAGTTGCGTCAATGTCCTTGTTGCTTTTTATGTATGTACTTACCATGTGCTATTAAAATGGTATTTCGTTAATGATAAAGATAAACAAACTTACAGTTTAAAAAAGATAATTAAAAGTATCTTTAAAGTATAGTTTTGTTATTTTATAATTACATACACTGTAAACCGAAATTTCTCATCAGAATAATCTAAAATAATTCATTATTCCTACATTGATTATGCAAAGAAATAATCAATTTACATACAACGATTTATATTTACAAAACTTCGGTAACAAACAAACATAGTTAATTACAAAACTCAGATACCAAACACACATTTCTCATCTCAACCGCGTATACAATTTGTATAATCTTGACACCCGTCAGCCTAATCAAATCTAAAAAATGTGGGTGTGTCAAAGACAATAAATTCAGCATCCCTCAAAATTGCAACTATCAAACTGTCACGGAACCCTGGAATTCAATTTATCAAGCACCCTATAGAATGGTTTTGAATTTACCCCTTTAGTATTCTATCATTTGGACGAATTACTGAAATGCCCGAAGCATTAATAAAATTTCATTTTGATGGTCTCGACTCTAATCCTTTGAATACGAAGTTTGTGTTACTTTATGCGTTGATAATAGAGTTCAAATTGGAATGATTTATTTGTTTAGTACCAGATGTGATTCTGAGTTGGCAGCGTTGATCGGAATACGAATTTTATTGTACCCTTAATCAATTATCACTGGTCAGTAAAGCTGTACTAAAGCTCAAATAACAAGTGTAATCACGATGTACTTCACGACTTTCTTTTAGTGGGTAATAAAATATATTTTGTATACAGCTTCTGTTTTACAACATTTAATTAGATTATATCATTAATTTTATGACTTAATGTAAATAACGTACCTGTGTTTAATTTAGGAATACAGTGTTTGTTATTTGTTGTTTAATTTAGGAGATATAATAAAGTTAATTTTTTTTATTTATACATGGGTCTATCGGCCTACGTAAATTGTTGTTTAGCTACGGTATTACCGTAAAATGGGGTGAATAGAAATCGCGGGGTGTAATAGAAACAAACCTGAGAACTATTATACTACTAATTCTTCACACTATAATAACTATTTAACAATCTGTACTATAACTGACAAAATAAAATAAAAGTAGCAAAGCCGCCATTGTTTTAATACCTCATCCATCATACACAAAGGGCTTGCAAGGCGCTTGCAATAAATAAAACTTTCACTAATTATAACGACGCTTATTAGATATATTTCCAGCTATCCGAACAAACACACAATCTTACTCTTTGTATTTGTTGGCAATAATTAAAAGCCAGTATTATTTATGTTCACATAAATCTGGCTTCGCAGAGCGCTATTTTATTTGCTGGCGGATTTCTTTTAATTATACATCAATGTGCTTTTAGCTTTGTACATGACGAGGTTTTTCATACTAAAAAGAGTCGGGTCGGTCAAAAAAGAGCACGCTGAATACGTCATCAAAATTATTACAGGGCCCAAATGGTTAAAACATAAAATCTATCGGTAATCCTTAGTTGTTCATAGATTTTATAAGTAGTCGGTTAATTAAGTAAATTTTGTTTCTATTGGTGTAAAATAATTAATAAAGTAATTAAATAGAAATATCCTCTATTTACATACTAAATGAAGTCCATTAGATAGAAGCTAAGTGCAGTCTGTTAAAAATTGGTAATGCATTAGCGTTTCGCGCTAGTTATAAAATTTATCCTGTGCTTTTAGGTTTGTAAATGAAAAATAATTAAACTTAATTTTTATGAAATAGAGAGTTGTCTTTAGATATAAACATTAAATACTAACATTCAATGCTATATCATATACCTATTTACAATGTTCTAATATAAGGCTAATTTAAATCTCTCAACCCAATCTCTTGCGATGATATAATTTCCAATTCGTATACCATTAACGTCGTTTTATTTGACTATTTTAAAGTTAAAAACTGTAACAAATAAACAATAAAGTTTTCAACGTTAAAGGCGGCTCCGTCGGGGTGCATTAAATTTATAGAGTGTGAAACGATAAGTCTAATTTGGATGTAATAGCATTTTGTTTGTTGATTGCCTTAAATGGTGTTAGCATGCGTTCAGAGTCTCCACGGGTGGCATTCTCTTCGGTGTAGATTTGTGATGGTTTCGCTCACAGATCACAGAAACTAAAGGGTTTCGCTAATTCAATGGATTAACTGTTTTTCAATGGATTTAATAGATTTTCAATTGATTAGCTATATTGTTATAAATGATTTTGAAGTAAAATAGGCATGAGCTATTTGATATTGGAATTGTAAATGTAAACTCGATGTAATATATAAATAACTGGTATGAATATATCTAAATGTGCCCTTTGAATGTTTCTCTATCTTTTAAAATATCTCTCTTGTAGAAAGTACAAAAGCAAACCTAAAAAGAGACAAAGATAGAATTGCATAAACTGCAAAAATAACAAACGTACTGAATGAAAGGAACAGATAGAACAACGATTATAACACAACTGCTATCACAGAAACAGCTTCGAAAGAACTAAAACTATCAAAATACAGTTTGAAGTGCGATAACAACATATCGCATTATACTAATGTTCCCAATTTCCGTCACGCGCCATTTTATTGCTAAAATGGAATCTATAAAATATCTGATCTGAAAAACCTTCGCTAGTTTATCGGTCAAAGTAAGTTGTAGGTCGCGTCCCCAAGGAATGGGTGACTTATGTGTTTGGGACGTATATTTTTAGACCAACTAAGCGGATGTTTCGTAAGTATTTTATGGGATAGTTTCGGTAACTTCTTTATGTTCTTTCGTACACTGTTATGATTTGACTTACGTTCATGCGAGTTTTGTACAAGATGAGTTGTGTTTGTGACGATAGAATATGACATGTTGTTTGATTTTGGAAAGCGAAGTTGAAGAAAGTTTATAAGAATAATCAAGATAATTTTTATTGTGTAAAAAATGAACTTGACTTGCGTTTTATTTCTTATTCTGTAAACTTTTATTTCTTTTTACATAGGTTTTTCCTTATACCTAAATATAAGAAGTAGACGATAATAGAAAATCATTGCATATTTACGTAATTCTCACTGCATTTAAAAGATCTGCTGCCATATTGTACCCATCAAAGATGCCATACAAGCGTTCAAGAAAATGAACTTTTACTCAAGGAACTAACAAATCCATTGAAGGCGAATAACAATTATCGAATAAACGTTCCTTGAATGAAGCGAATGATTCTTGAATAAATGAAAATCGGGAGCGTGATAATCGTTTATTGGTCGAGTGCTCGTGACTCGAATGCTCTGCTTTATAAATTGCAGACAAGTACTGCCCGCTTGAGTCAAATGGACGGTGAAATTGTTGCAACGTACTTTAGATGTAACATTTATATATGTCTATAATTATTAAGGTGTAGTTGGATGCAGATTAAGGTGGTGGTTGAAAACGTAATGTGTTTGGGTTTCAGGTGCTAAGTAAAACGGATGTAGAAAATTGTATTGATTTTATACGAAATGATTTTTAATTTACGAGTAGGTTCGGAAGAAGTATAGGCAATAGGCATGTTATAATACTTTTTCGTACTACTTCGTTTGTTTATTATTGATGGATGTTGGGAAAAGTACCTAATACTTTTTTAGTATTCCTTCTGATGAAATGTTATGATATGATCATAAAATTATGACCATATCTTTAGTTCTCATTCATTCATTATTGGTGGCAAAATTTGTAGCACTAACCCTGGAATAAGACTGTACTATTACTTTAAGGGCTATGTGGCTTGAAATAAATGAATTTTATATATTTACTAGCTTTCCGTCCGTGGCTTCGCCCACTTTATCTAAAACCTAATAAATTATATACTTAAACCTTCCTCTTGAATCACTCTATCTATTAAAAAAAACCGCATCAAAATCCGTTGCGTAGTTTTGATGATTTAAGCATACAAAGGGACATAGGCACAGAGGAAGCGACTTTGTTTTATATTATTAAGTGATTATCTGTTTTTGTGTAAAGGTTTCAATAAATGTACCAAAATATTCTCTATACCCTCGTTAGGATGTAAATTTAATAACAATCGCTTATTGAACGCCACATACTTAGTTAACGATAAAGTTAACGTAGCGCTTTTGTAATTATCTAACAGCGAATAGTTTGTATGTTAGGTTCTGGAATGTTCAGTTTCATGCTATTTCATTAGAGATGTGATATCTATGTTTATAGAGTTTCTTCGTTAGCAATTTTGTTGCATTGTACATGACAAATTTTTCCTAGGAATTTTAAATACGATTTGTAAATATATTTTTGTTTTCTATCACTACATAGTATAAAACAGAGTCGCTTTCTCTGTCCCTATATCCCTATGTCCCTTTGTATGCTTAAATCTTTAAAACTACACAACGGATTTTGATGCGGTTTTTTTAATAGATAGAGTTTCAAGAGGAAGGTTTTAGTATATAATTTATTAGGTTTTAGACAAAGTGGGCGAAGCCGCAGGCGGTAGGCTAGTAAGCCATCATAATTAAAAGAAATTTCCAGACAACTCTACTGAATAGTATTCCGTCATAAAATATATTTCTTATTTAGTTTAAAAATGCGAAAAATTTATTTTTACATTTTATAAACTTTTATGTATTAATTTTTCAAATGCTTTAGATGAACTTAATAACATGATGTAATTTAATTTTCTTTCTTTACAAATCGTGTATTAAACTCCAATTTATTATTTCTTAGCTTAAAATTGGGACATAATTATTTTTACATTTTATGAATCTGAATTCATATAATATTTTGTAATTTCTTTAGATTATACTATGCATTAGCTTAAGCATTATACGACGTAACTTTACAATCCTTTCTTTACAAATGCAGCAATTAATTCCTATTTCTTATTAAAAATTGGGACACTTTTATTTTTACATTTCATGAATCTGAATGAACATACCTATTTTGTAGTTTCTTTAAATAACCATTATACGACTTGATTTTCTATATAAATCGAGTATAAAATAAAACACCAAAAAACACAGATAAGTTTACATCTACATTCGCCAAACTGAAACACGTAAAAGAAATTTCACATTCAAAATGTTAAGGCAATTATTTGAAGTCGGTTTAACGTAACTAAGATCATAAAACTATAGAGCTACTTAATTAAAAATATACTCCGTACATTTCTTAAGCTTAATTACCTTCCTGCTGGTTCTGCATTCAAATGTAGTCTAATATTAAATGAAATTTGTGTGAGCTACGTTTTTTGAATGAGCAGTTTGTGAAATACTTACGGAGTAAAGGCGAGTTATACAATTTTTATTGCTAACTTTATTCGACTTACATTAGTACTAATTGCTTTCCTTATAAATTACTCTGTGCTTTTGGTTTATTTAAGGCAGAGCAGGCTTTACTTTATAATAGTATACAAATGTTAGGGGATATGTTTTTATCTGCAGTAAAATATAAAATACTTTACATGAAACATAACAAAGATCAAGTAACATGTTTCGGCATATTTTATTATTTATTAACGTTTGATTTGATTGTTGACATGTTACATCATATTAAAGGTATGGGAGTGTTTAATGTAACATTTTTAAAAAGTTATTAATGTCATTTTACTCAACGTTTACACTCGGTATATTATACTGAAAGTTAATGATCATAATAAGATTTCACTATGAAATTTAACATGATAGCTGAAATTATGCAAGTACATCTTCTTAATCTAAGTGTCATGGCTTTGGCCCTGATCCAATTAATAACGGTTTCCATTATTCAATTCACAGATTGTGCATTATTTTGTTTATTTATCGGTTCCTTGTATTCATTCAATCGCTGTTTGTTTCCTTTGTAAAGTGGAATTAATTAGTCGACGATGGCGTTCAGGAGATTGGTTTAAATGAAAATTAAAGGATTGGAATTTATTTTATTGGTGGTGTCGTCGATTCAAAGTGAATGATGTCATCATCACAACTCATGTTCTTGACGAATTTTATAGTTAAAAATATTTTTTGCATCGGTAAATATGTATTTATTATCTCGAAAGGTACAGGCTACTAATAGATTTTGCAGTAGAAATCCCACAATATAGGTAAGTAGATAATTAAATAAACACAATAATTATATAGTGTTTTCTGGTGTTTAGTATCACACATTAGTGAATATTGAGGTCGATCGCTTGCTCGATGTAAAGGGGCTAGAAATAAATAATAAAAATAGATTGCGTTTTAAATCATTTTATTTCAAAACCTTAATTATAAATGTAGGTATAATATTTAAGAAGACCCATCAAGCATAATATGATAAAGGACATTCCTAATTACGCACATTATAAAGCTTTAACTGCGAGTTACGAAACGCCACAAAACCTGAAGCATCGCCATTTTCCCGCCTTCCAAACGCAACACAAACAGTCGTCATTATCGCCAACCAAAGCAAATATTTTCTGTGGAACCACATAGATTCTCGGGACGCCTTTGACAGAAGCACAATGCTTTCTTTCCACAATGTTGAAATTAGGTCGAGGGATGAATATGTAATTCGGAATAAGGTAAACATCTGTACGGATTTTGGCATGATGAGATAAAACCGTGCCCTTGCAGTATTGACAATGGCTATTGTGACATCGCGGAGCTCCCGGGCGGACGGGAAATCATGAATGTCTCGAGAAATGTCTTTTTGTAATAATGTTGAGTGAAGCTTGAATTCATAATGGTTCCTGGAACAAGTCAGATTTCATAGCTTTTATGATATCATAATATTAATGTTACTTTGCAAATAGATGAATAGGTAAGTGTGAAGAGTTCTGACTAATCTAAGACTTCTGATTACAAGAAACGATTATATGCTATTTCTAGCTTCTTTGATCATTCTACAAATAATTAAACTCTATAT